>NC_088403.1:27756457-27891457 GCF_034236695.1 Oncorhynchus nerka | reverse complement strand
TTGTGATTGGTCCCCAACAAATTATAAATGTTAACATATATTTTTTTATGTAGATATATATTATAGAATTAATGGATTATGTTTTAAATGATCATAAAAGTGTGGTAAATGTGTATATTTTCCGGTTAAAAAATATATTGTTCAAAACAAGCTGTTCAGTTACCTACAACTCTGTCCCTCAGTGACTGGACCGTCCTGGGGTGCTCAAATGTGCGCCCATTCAGTCAGAACTTCTGGGTCTGCTCTAATCTCCTCATCTCAAGGAGTCTCTCACACCAGACATACTTCCACACGTGAGACTAGATCTGCTCTATCAGGTACAGATAGCACTAAAGCAAAAATATCATTGTAATTAACTTGTAAATAAATGGGACCTGATAAATCGGACAACCACATCCAACAAGAGTCGAAGGACAGAGGGATAAACTAGCTCGAACCTTCTCAATGCGGATCTGGTAGGACAAAAAAGCATGGCCAATTTTGTTTCCCCCATTAGGTTCTACTGTAGGTGACAGGGCAACATATTGTGTGAACTAAAACAGCATAAAAACAGGTGTATCACAAAGCACAATCAAATTAATTAGCCCAGTTACAGTCATTTTCTGAAACATTGAGAAATAGCTTGGTCAATTTTTCTTGTCAAATTAACCAGTTACCGACTTTTGATAAGCAAATTGTTATAGCTAGATGGTAGTTTGCTAGCTAATTAGCTCCCATGCTGATTTCAAGTATTTTAAAACTAATATATGACCAACTCGGAAATATGACGTTTTTTCAGTATGAAAAAAGCGCATCATGATTTGTGAGATTATGTTAGCTAGCTATCTCCAGTAAGGTCATGTGTTTGTTGTGTTCTCCCTGGTTTCCACTAGTTATCACCAAAATTGGCTATATTGTAAAAAGTATTTAAGGTGAGGGGTTAGGCATAAGGTTGGCATTGTGGTTGATGTTAGGGTTAAGGTTCGTTTTAGGTTTAAAATCACATATTTCGTTGTAGAAATAGGAGGGCTTTACGACTTTGTAGCTGGGGTAACTAGTAAGGACCGAGCTCCCTGGTGCACTCGCTCGTTCGTGAGCTGGCTGCTCGTTCTAAATAGTATAATCTAATCTGTTCAAAACAGTGGAAGCATGTGCAGCAGTAGCCATTTGCTTTTTGACATGCACAAGTGAAATAGGTGTATCTATGCAGTTGTTCAAATGCACATATCGCTTTATATACAGTATCTTCTCAAAGAAACTACAAGTAGTTAATAAACATCACATATATTTCTGTCATGCTGCTTTGTTGACAACTCCAACCACCTTGCACCACAGGTATTCATACACCCAAACTCTCTGACCTGCTCTAGGACATACCATTCTCCTGAGGAAGATAAAACGGGAGAGTACTGTGTGACTGAGTCATTTAGACCTGTAGTCTGGACATGGTCTGTCCCTCCTTCTCTCAGAGTGATCTCAGTTACATATAATGCCTCCAGTAATGCAGTCTTGCACCACCAAATTATAGTGTGTGTCCAATCGAAGACTGCGTACTCTTAAAATAGACAGAAGGATAAATTATAGTCCTGTAGAGTGTGTGTGTGTGTGTGTGTGTGTGTGTGTGTGTGTGTGTGTGTGTGTGTGTGTGTGTGTGTGTGTGTGTGTGTGTGTGTGTGTGTGTGTGTGTGTGTGTGTGTGTGTGTCAGTCGAACCTGAACGAAACAGAAAGAGAGAGACTGTGGAGAAATACGAAGACGCTTTTAAAATGTGTTTTGTGGGGCAAGAGAGAGAAGCCAAGCTAATATTGAAGGATTCTTGAATGTTGATTATGCTGATGAGCTCTCTGCCCTAAGTCAAATTTGCAGACTAGCTGCCATCATGGATGGTGCCTCTGCCAAAGGGGGCGTAACCCAGCCACCTGCAAACACGCAAGCATGAGCACACACACACATTCTCGCAGACGGATGGTGACAGATGTTCTCAGAACAGCCTTTAAACACTCAGACTAAAGGAGAGACAGACAGAATGAGAGTAATAACTCACCTGACCGTTACTATCATAGGCTACCACTTTAAAGGACATATCAAATCTCCCTCCGTGCCTCTGCCTGATGTTGTACACAGAGTGTATCAAACATTCGAAACAGCTTCCTAATATTAAGGTGCGCACCCTTTTCCCTCAGAACAGCCTCAATTCGCTGGGGCATGAACTCTACAAGGTGTCAAAAGCGTTCCACAGGGATGCTGGCCCATGTTGACTCTAATGCTTCCCACATTTGTGTCAAGTTGGGTGGATGTCCTTTGGGTGGTGGACCATTCTTGATACACACGGGAAACTGTTGAGCGTGAAAAACCCAGCAGTGTTGCAGTTCTTGACACAAACCAGTGCACCTGGCACCTACTACCATGCCGTGCTCACCCTCTGAATGGCACACACACACAATCCATGTCTCAATTGTCTCTTTAACCTGTCTCCTCCCCTTCATCTTTAACCTGACTCCTCCCCTTCATCTTTAACCTGCCCCCTCCCCTTCATCTTTAACCTGTCTCCTCCCCTTCATCTTTAACCTGACTCCTCCCCTTCATCTTTAACCTGACTCCTCCCCTTCATCTTTAACCTGACTCCTCCCCTTCATCTTTAACCTGTCTCCTCCCCTTCATCTTTAACCTGTCTCCTCCCTTTCATCTTTAACCTGACTCCTCCCCTTCATCTTTAACCTGTCCCCTCCCCTTCATCTTTAACATGTCTCCTCCCCTTCATCTACACTGATTGAAGTGGATTTAACAGGTGACATGGATTGTTTTCACCTGAATTCACCTGGTCAGTCTATGTCATGGAAAGAGCATGTTTTGTACACTCAGTGTATGTCCTCCTCAGACTCTCTCCATCTTTCTCTTTCTGGCTGTGTCACTGTGTAGGCTGGGCTCTGGCTCTCTGAGTTTTGACAGAGTAGGCTGGGTTAGGGATGAGGTACAACTCAGCAGTCTGCAGTCTCTCAACAGCTCTACTCTTTTCCCCACATCTCATCTACCTCTCTCTCTTCTCTTCTCCAGTCAACACCACTTCATCCCCTCTCCTCAAACATTCTCCTCCATCTTCATACTTATTTCTCAACATCTAAATCCTCATAGCCTGTCCCCTTTCCAATCTAGCCTTTTACTCATCTCTCACTCCAGCCCTCCATCCCTCACCTATACCCCTCTCCCCTCTACTCTATCATCCTCACTCTTTCCATTCACCCCTCTTCCCTTCTCTCCTCCCTCTTCCCTTCTCTCCTCTCTCTTTCCTTCTCTCCTCCCTCTTCTTCCCTTCTCTCTCTGGTCTCAGAGTGACTGTGTCCTTTCCTGTTCTCAGCCTGGACTGGACTCCCTCTTCCCTCTCTCCTGCTCTCTCTCTGGTCTAGACAGAGTGACTGTGTCCTGGTATAACCGGACCAGACTTCACACCACAGACGCCATGTTCTCAGCCTGGACTGGACTGGCAGAACTTTGATTTGGATGGGGTTAAGTGTGTGTGTGTGTGTGTGTGTGTGTGTGTGTGTGTGTGTGTGTGTGTGTGTGTGTGTGTGTGTGTGTGTGTGTGTGTGTGTGTGTGTGTGTGTGTGTGTGTCAGGGGAGCTCTATTTGCTCCTCTATGATGGCAACGTGTCCAGCCCTCCTCCCCTTTCCTGGACGGGCATGAGATGGGTCTTTGAGTCGTGCCACGCTGCCCAGCCCAGCGGCCATCTGGTAACGCGCCATGTTGTGGGCTCACAGACTGGTGTTGGTACCCACCGTTCCCCGTGGCATTGCCAAACCAGCCGCGCTGGCAGTGGCAGAACAACCAGGCTGGAACGTACCACACCCACTAACACACTCACTCAAGGAAGGCCTGATAGAGAGGGTAAAGAGAGAGAGAGAGAGAGAGAGAGAGAGAGAGAGAGAGAGAGAGAGAGAGAGAGGAATGAAAGAATTAGAGGATACAGACAGACAAGGTGTGATCGGAATTCGAATCAACTTTATTCTCTATGTACATTTACACATACTCAGAATGTTACTTGATGATATGGTGCTGCTAGTAATAGACGACATACTCAGAATGTTACTTGATGATACGGTGCTGCTAGTGATATGGTGCTGCTAGTGATAGGTGACATACTCAGAATGTTACTTGATGATACGGTGCTGCTAGTGATAGGTGACATACTCAGAATGTTACTTGATGATATGGTGCTGCTAGTGATAGATGACATACTCAGAATGTTACTTGATGATATGGTGCTGCTAGTGATAGGTGACATACTCAGAATGTTACTTGATGATATGGTGCTGCTAGTGATAGATGACATACTCAGAATGTTACTTGCTGCTGATACATACTCAGAATGTTACTTGTGCTGCTAGTGATAGGTGACATACTCAGAATGTTACTTGATGATATAGTGCTGCTAGTGATAGATGACATACTCAGAATGTTACCTGATGATATGGTGCTGCTAGTGATAGATGACATACTCAGAATGTTACTTGATGATATGGTGCTGCTAGTGATAGACGACATACTCAGAATGTTACTTGATGATATGGTGCTGCTAGTGATAGATGACATACTCAGAATGTTACTTGATGATATGGTGCTGCTAGTGATAGGTGACATACTCGGAATGTTACTTGAATGTTAGTGATAGATGACATACTGAATGTTATACGGTGCTGCTAGTGATAGATGACATACTCAGAATGTTACTTGATGATATGGTGCTGCTAGTGATAGATGACATACTCAGAATGTTACTTGATGATATGGTGCTGCTAGTGATAGGTGACATACTCAGAATGTTACTTGATGATACGGTGCTGCTAGTGATAGATGACATACTCAGAATGTTACTTGATGATACGGTGCTGCTAGTGATAGATGACATACTCGGAATGTTACTTGATGATATGGTGCTGCTAGTGATAGATGACATACTCAGAATGTTACTTGATGATATGGTGCTGCTAGTGATAGATGACATACTCAGAATGTTACTTGATGATATGGTGCTGCTAGTGATAGATGACATACTCAGAATGTTACTTGATGATATGGTGCTGCTAGTGATAGACGACATACTCAGAATGTTACTTGATGATATGGTGCTGCTAGTGATAGATGACATACTCAGAATGTTACTTGATGATATGGTGCTGCTAGTGATAGATGACATACTCAGAATGTTACTTGATGATATGGTGCTGATAGTGATAGATAACATACTCAGAATGTTACTTGATGATATGGTGCTGCTAGTGATAGACGACATACTCAGAATGTTACTTGATGATATGGTGCTGCTAGTGATATGGTGCTGCTAGTGATAGATGACATACTCAGAATGTTACTTGATGATATGGTGCTGCTAGTGATAGATGACATACTCAGAATGTTACTTGATGATATGGTGCTGCTAGTGATAGATGACATACTCAGAATGTTACTTGATGATATGGTGCTGCTAGTGATAGATGACATACTCAGAATGTTACTTGATGATATGCTGCTAGTGCTGCTAGTGATAGATGACATACTCAGAATGTTTTACTCTGATGATATGGTGCTGCTAGTGATAGGTGACATACTCAGAATGTTACTTGATGATACGGTGCTGCTAGTGATAGGTGACATACTCAGAATGTTACTTGATGATATGGTGCTGCTAGTGATAGATGACATACTCAGAATGTTACTTGATGATATGGTGCTGCTAGTGATAGATGACACACTCAGAATGTTACTTACATTTACATTTACATTTAAGTCATTTAGCAGACGCTCTTATCCAGAGCGACTTGATGATATGGTGCTGCTAGTGATAGGTGACATACTCAGAATGTTACTTGATGATATGGTGCTGCTAGTGATAGATGACATACTCAGAATGTTACTTGATGATATGGTGCTGCTAGTGATAGATGACATACTCAGAATGTTACTTGATGATGTGGTGCTGCTAGTGATATGGTGCTGCTAGTGATAGACGACATACTCAGAATGTTACTTGATGATGTGGTGCTGCTAGTGATATGGTGCTGCTGGTGATAGACGACATACTCAGAATGCTACTTGATGATATGGTCTGCTAGTGATATGGTGCTGCTAGTGATAGACGACATACTCAGAATGTTACTTGATGATATGGTGCTGCTAGTGATAGATGACATACTCAGAATGTTACTTGATGATGTGGTGCTGCTAGTGATATGGTGCTGCTAGTGATAGACGACATACTCAGAATGTTACTTGATGATATGGTGCTGCTAGTGATAGGTGACATACTCAGAATGTTACTTGATGATATGGTGCTGCTAGTGATAGGTGACATACTCAGAATGTTACTTGATGATGATGGTGACTGCTAGTGATGCTAGTGATGACATACTCAGAATGTTACTTGATGATATGGTCCTGCTAGTGATAGGTGACATACTCAGAATGTTACTTGATGATACGGTGCTGCTAGTGATAGGTTACATACTCAGAATGTTACTTGATGATATGGTGCTGCTAGTGATAGGTGACATACTCAGAATGTTACTTGTGATACTGCTAGTGATAGGTGACATACTCAGAATGTTACTTGATGATATGGTGCTGCTAGTGATAGGTGACATACTCAGAATGTTACTTGATGATATGGTGCTGCTAGTGATAGGTGACATACTCAGAATGTTACTTGATGATATGGTGCTGCTAGTGATAGATGACATACTCAGAATGTTACTTGATGATATGGTGCTGCTAGTGATAGATGACATACTCAGAATGTTACTTGATGATATGGTGCTGCTAGTGATAGGTGACATACTCAGAATGTTACTTGATGATATGGTGCTGCTAGTGATAGGTGACATACTCAGAATGTTACTTGATGATATGGTGCTGCTAGTGATAGGTGACATACTCAGAATGTTACTTGATGATATGGTGCTGCTAGTGATAGGTGACATACTCAGAATGTTACAAGATGATATGGTGTGATAGGTGACATACTCAGAATGTTACTTGATGATATGGTGCTGCTAGTGATAGGTGACATACTCAGAATGTTACTTGATGACATGGTGCTTCTAGTGATATGGTGCTGCTAGTGATATGGTGCTGCTAGTGACAACATTTAGAGACAGAATACAGACAAAGGAGTTTAAACAAAGGTGACATACACTGTATATACAACAGTATGTGGACACCATTTCAAATAAGTGGATTCGGCGATTTCAGCCACACCGTTGCTGACAGATGTATAAAATCGAGCACACAGCCATGCAATCTCCATAGACAAACATTGGCAGTAGAATGGCCTTACTGAGTTCATTACATTTCTGCCCTACTAGAGCTGCCCCGGTCCACTGTAAGTGCTGTTATTGTGACGTGGAAACCTCTAGGAGCAACAATGGCTCAGCCACGAAGGCCACACAAGCTAACAGAATGGGACTGCCGAGTGCTAAAGAGAGTACACTCGTGCGCAACACTCACTAACGAGTTCCAAATCTCCTCTGGAAGCAACGTCAGCACAAGAACTGTTCGTCAGGAGCTTCATGAAATGCGTTTCCATGGCCGAGCAGCTGCACACAAGCCTAAGATCACCATGCTCATTGCCAAGCATCGGCTGGAGTGGTGTAAAGCTCGCCGCCATTGGACTTTGTAGCAGTGGGAATGCGTTCTCTGGAAGTGATGAATCACGCTTCACCATCTGGCAGTCCGACGGACCAATCTGGGTTTGGAGAATGCCAGGAGAACGCTACCTGCCCCAATGCATGGTGCCAACTGTGCAGTGAAGGGAAATCTTAACGCAACAGCATACAATGACATTCTAGATGATTCTGTTCCTCCAACTTTGTTGCAACAGTTTGTGGAAGGCCCTTTCCTATTTCAGCATGACAATGCCACCGTGCACAAAGCGAGGTCCATACATAAATTGTTTGTCAAGATCGGTGTGGAAGAACTTGACTGGCCTGCATAGAGCCTTGACCTCAACTCCATCAAACACCTTTGGGATGAATTGGAACGCTGACTGCGAGCCAGACCTAATCGCCCAACATCAGTGCCCGACCTCACTAATGCTCTTCTGGCTGAATGGAAGCAAGTCCCTGCAGCAGTGTTCCAACATCTAGTGGAAAGCCTTCCCAGAAGAGTGGAGGCTGTTATAGCAGAAAAGGGGGGACCGACTCCATATTAATGCCCATGACTTTGGAATGAGTGTATGTTACAGACGTTTCCCATTAGCCATAGTGCAGCACTTTGAATGTTCCTCTCAGAGCCACTTAATGAGACATGGTGACTGAGACATCCTCCATTTAATTAAAACCATGATTCACTCACTCCTTCATGGCCACCATGCAGTCTACTGCCCTGAGTCTACAATCTATAGCCTGGTCCCAGACCTGTTCGTGCTCTCTCGATAACCTCTCGTAGACAGGCTGCGTAAACATAAATGGCACCGTAGATCTGTCATGATACAATGGGATGCGTGAGATAACGGGGACAAATCAGGATTTTGCAGGTGTTAGCAGCTATTGAATTTTGGACGGTGCGGGGACATGTGACCCATAGACTTGCCCGTAACTTGCAGAGAGAGAGGGGGTGGAGCTCTTCGTTCAAGTTCCAGTCCTCATTATACGTATGGACCTAGGACTTAATCGAGCATCTGACCAATTACGCAAGACTTTAGTTCTGGGTTTGCCGAGAAAACTCTCCTGTGGTCATTATAGCGCCTGTGGTCATTATAGTCTGGTCCCAGACCTGTTTGTGATGTCTTGTCAACACCTATGTTCATCTTCACAGACAATAGGTGTTGACAAAACAACACAAGCAAATCTAGAACCAGGCTAAGTCTCCACTTCTGTACCCTAACAGTCCTGCTTTGGTGTTGTTGGTCTCAAGGCAGCAGACTGCAGATGGCTTTGCCACGGGCTGTTACTCACTCTAATGACTAAATCACTGTGTTGGTAGAGCAGGAGCTCGGGACTAAACTGAGCACTCACCCAAAAAAGAAAGGGCAACTGGGCAACAAACTCTCTCTTTGTCTAACACACACACACACACACACACACACACACACACACACACTTATTTCTTCTCTGAAACAAATTGACTCACACAAGTTGACAACAACAAAGGAAGGACCAATATGTTCAGACACGTACGTAGCTGACACACACACACACACACACACCTCCTTGGCTCTACTGGCCCTCTGAAGGTAAATATTAGCCGTGAGTCTGTCTGAGAGGCTGAGCAGCACTTCACATCATCGACGGACCATGCACTCACCACCCAAAAATGCTCCAGCACCCTCCTCTATCCCTCTCTCCAACGCACAGCCGCGAATAATGCCCAAATGTGGTTAACTTCCGGTGTTAACCACCTGTTAACCTGCTAACCGCCCAGGGACTAAAACATAACAACCAAATCAATATTTATCGGCAGGAGGCAGCGTGATAACATTCACATCTGTCTTAGTCTGATGTTCCAGCAACACTCAGGTAACGTTGCAACCGCCCAATAACAGAGAACGGAAGAGGTTTGCTGAGATCAACAGAACCCAGTCAGACTGGTTAATGTGCCCTTCAATCAGAGTCAAGCGTTCTAAAGGTTTACGATACGTGGCAACCAGATGTTGACGTGTAGAAAACGCCACTTAAGCAGACATTTTCCATCATTAACATCCCCCTTTCCGTATCCACCTCCTATCAGGGAGGAAATTATTGTTTGGGGTTTGAGAGAAACCCCTGAACATCTGTGAGCCCCTCGTCTGTTAAATAGAGAGGTCTGCACCATTAGACACAGCATCTTTCACTCAACTATGTGTGTGTGTGTGTGTGTGTGTGTGTGTGTGTGTGTGTGTGTGTGTGTGTGTGTGTGTGTGTGTGTGTGTGTGTGTGTGTGTGTGTGTGGCCCCTTACTTGAGGCCCATGATCAGATTATCAGAGGCACAGGAAGTAAGGGGGGAAGTGGGGGCTCTCTCACTCTCTCTGTTTCTAGACGACTATCTGTCCATTGTCGCCCATATAAATGAATCTGTGTTTGTTGTTCTGTGCTAAAGAATGTCTATAGCTGTTAATTACTTAATGACTGTATTATCAGAGCGCATGTATGTGTCCTTATATATCTGCACGTGTGTGTGTGTGTGTGTGTGTGTGCGTGCGTGCGTACGTACGTGCGTGCGTGCGTGTGTGTGTGTGTGTGTGTGTGCGTGCGTGTGTGTGTGTGTGTGTGTATGTGCGTGCGTGTGTGTGTCAGTAACCCAGTGGCAGTCTCTTGTATTGAAGTCCAGACTCTCCAACAGATGGCTATCAACCTCACGGCTGTCTGGCCAAAAGTGCAGACGCAACACAGTCATGGGCCCTGAACTGGAGCACCACAGGCCAATGAAATGTGGGGACAGAGCCACAATGTCATGGTCCTTCAGGATGTCTGGGATACCCTCCCACAATACACACTCACAGGCAGAAGAGAGAGCGAGGATACAGGACAATGGGGTTGGGAGGGAGAGAGAGAGAGAGCCCACTGGATAGCTCTCCTGACAACACCCCCACACCCACTGAGGACACACAAAAGCCAGAGATTGTGCTCCTCATTGACTCAAATGGGAAATACAATGATGAGAGGAAACTTTTTCCAAAAGTGGCTAAATTCTGGTGTCCGAACACCCGGCGTGCCCTGAAGCTGTTGTTAGAGGACCGACTAGGGTCCCCCAGCCACATCGTAATACACACAAGCACAAACAACCTTAGAGCCCAGCAGGAAAGGGTGGCCACAGCACTCAAGGGAGTGATTGAAAAGCCTCTTCCCCAACGCGCAAGTGGTTATCTCCACCCTGCTACCACAAAAAGACGTTCACCCTGACACCACACTGCGGGTGAATGCAAGCATTTCCTGGGACTGTGCCTCAAAACCAAATGTTTACCTGGCTCATCACTCCACCTTGGACTTGAACAGCCTTTATGGCCAGGTCTGCCTCTACAAGACAGCAGCCCCCACCTTTGCCAGGACCCTGAAGGACATCACCCTCAACTGCAGCCCAAGCACCTCATACAGGAGCAACAGAGAAACGGACACCCCGCCCAGACCAGCCAGACACCCTCCCAGAACTATCTCAACAGAGAAAATGTCCTTGTGTGTGCTACCTATATCCCCCAAATACAATCTCCATACTTTAACGATGACAGCTTCTCCCTCCTAGAGGGGGAGATCAACCATTTCCAGGCCCATGGACATGTACTAGTCTGTGGCGACCAAAATGCCAGAACTGGATAAGAACCTGACACTCTTAGCACACAGGGGGACAAACAACTACATGGAGGTGACAGCATTCCCTCCCACAACTATGACACAACTAAGACAAAACAACCAACAAAAACGGGTCACAACTCCTGCAGCTCTGTCGCACGCTGGGTCTGTACATAGTCAATGGTAGGCTTTGAGGGGACTCTTACGGTAGATACACCTACAGCTCATCCCTTGGCAGTATTACTGTAGATTACTTATCACTGACCTCAACCCAGAGACTCTCAGAGCGTTCACAGTCAGCCCACTGACACCCCTATCAGACCACAGAAAAATCACAGTCTACTTGAACAGAGCAATACTCAATCATGAGGCAGCAAAGCCAAAGGAACTGAATAATATTAAGAAATGATATAGGTGGGAGGAAAGTAGTGTAGAAACCTACCAAAAAACAATTAGGTAACAACAAATTCAATCCCTTTTAGACAACTTTCTGGACAACATGGTTCACTGTAATAGTGTGTGGCAGTAGAAAACTTGGCAGTAGAAAACCTAAACAGTATATTTGACATCTCAGCTTCCCTTCCAAATCTAAAAATGTAAAGCAGACAACCTAAGAAAATTAACAACAATGACAAATGGTTTGATGAAGAATGCAAAAACCTAACAAATATACTGAGAAACCTATCCAACCAAAACTAGAGACCCAGAAAACCTGAGCCTACACCATCACTATGGTGAATCCCTAAAACAAAAGAAAAAGAAGGAACAGCACGTCAGAAATCGGCTCAATGTAATTGAAGAATCCATTGAATCTAACCACTTCTGAGAAAATTGTGACACACTAAATAAACAACAACAACACAAAGAATGATCTATCCAAAATGGAGATGAGATGTCTTTTTGGCTCTATAACAAAGAACAAACAGCAAAAAAGTACTGTACATGATCAAATACAAATCTGAGAATCAACTATTAAAGACTAACAGAACCCACTGGATTCTCCAATTACATTGAACTACAGGACAAAACACAAACCCTCCAACCCAAACAGGCCTATGGTGTTGTTGGTATCCACAATGAAATGATCAAATATACAGACCACAAATTTCAATTGGCTATACTTAAACTCTTCAACATCATCCTCAGCTCTGGCATGTTCCCCAGTATTTGGAACAGAGGACTGATCACCCCAATAACTACCATGGGACATGCGTCAACAGCAACCTTAGGAAAATTATCTGCATTATCATTAACAGCAGACTTGTACATTTCCTCAGTGAAAACTATGTACTGAGAAAATGTCAAATTGGCTTTTTACCAAATTACCGTACGACAGACCACATATTCACCCTGCACACCCTAATTGACAAACAAACCAAAACAAAGGCAAAGTCTTCTCATGCTTTGTTGAATTCAAAAAAGCTTTTCACTTAATTTGGCATGAGTGTCTGCTATACAAATTGATGGAAAGCGGTGTTGGGAAAAACATACCACATTATAAAATCCATGTACACATACAACAAGCGGCGGTTAAAATTGGCAAAAAACACACATTTCTTTCCAGAGGGACGTAGGGTGAAAAAGGGATGCAACTTGAGCCTCACCCTCTTCAACATATATATATATATATATATATATATATATATATATATACGAATTGGCGAGGGTACTAGAACAGTCTACAGCATCCGTCTCACCCTACTAGAATCTGAAGTCAAATGTCTACTATTTGCTGATGATCTGGAGCTTCTGTCCCCAACCAAAAAGAGCCCACAGCAGGACCTAGATCTTCTGCATAGATTCTGTCAGACCTGGGCCCCGACAGACCTGGGCCCTGACAGTAAATCTCTGTAAAACAAAAATAATGGTGTTCCAAAAAAAGTCCACTTGCCAGGACCACAAATACAAATTCCCTCTAGACACCGTTGCCCTAGATCGAACAAAAACCTATACATACCTCTGCCTAAATATCAACACCATAACTTCCACAAGACTGTGAACAATCTAAGAGACAAGGCAATAAGGGTTATGTGCCATCAAAAGGAACATAAAACTCAACATCCCAATTAGGATCTGGCAAAAAATACTTAAATCTGTTATCGAACCCATTGCCTTCTATGGTTGAGAGGTTTGGGGTCCACTCACCAACCAAGAACTCACAAAATGGGACAAACACCCAATTGAGCAAAATTCTGCAAAAATATACTTTGTGTACAATGCAAAACCCCAAAAAATGCATGCAGAGCAGAATTAGGACTATATCCGCTAGTTATCAAAATCCAGAAAAGAGCTGTTCAATTCTACAACCACCTAAAGGGAAACAATTCCCACACATTCCACCACAAAACTCTCACCTACAGAGAGATGAATCTAGAGAAAAGTCCCCTAAACCAGCTGGTTCTGGGGCTCTGTTCACAAACACAAACTGACCCCACAGAGCCCCAGGATACAAACCCATTTAGACACAACCAAATTAAGAGAAAGCAAAAACATAACCATTTGACACGGAAAGAGTCAACCAAAAAACAAAGTAAATCTGGCCCTAAACAGAGAATACACAGTGGCAGAATACCTGACCACTGTGACTGACCCTAAATGAAGAAAATCCTTGACTATGTACAGACTCAGTGAGCATAGCCTTGCTATTGAGAGAGGCCGCATAAAATGACCCCATTAGAGACACATATTTCCCACAGATTATAGACCCACAACGAATTTGAAAACAAATCAAACATTGACAAACTCCCATATCTGTTAGGCGAAATACCGCAGTGTGCAGTCACAGCAGCAAGATTTGTGGCCAATTGCCATGAGAAAAGAGGAAACAGTGGAGCACAAACAACATTGTAACTACAACCTATAATCATCTCTTTGTGTATTTCCCCTTTCATACTTCAACCACTTGCACATTGTTACAACACTGTACAAAGCCAATAATATAACATTTGAAATGTCTATATAATTTGAAAACTTTTGTGAGTGTAATGTTTACTAGTGTTTCCCTTGTTCATTTCCCTTTTGTTTATTGTCTATTCCATTTGCTTTGGCAATGTAAACGTGTTTCCCATGCCAATAAAGCCAATTGAATTGAATTTTGAGAGAGAGAGAGAGACTGAGGCAGAGAGAGAGAGAGAAAGAATCTTGTATTATTACTCTAGGTCATCTGTTCTCTGTACAGGATAACATCAGAAGCTTTTGTGCTGGAGAATTCCACCGCACAGAAAGAGACAGTTCTAGAACACATTCACAGAAACAGGGACAAGAACTCTAGAATCCCCACAAAAGGGATAAAAGCCATTGAATTCCTATGCACAAAGGGAGACACTGTAGAGCTCTAGAATGTAAGTCAATGATTCTATCATCAAACTCCAGTGATTATGGATGAGGTAACCACAGTCTGCAAATCAGCCGTCTTCCCCAAAGTATCAGTTCCACCCTACATTACTGTCCCGGGGTAGCAAGCAGTAAGGAGTTTTGAGTTTCCCAAAGAAATTCCACCAGAGGCTTTGTCCATCTCATTCTTGATCAAGTCTTTTCCGCTAAACTCCATCTGACTGCCTCATACCCCCCTTTTCCCCCTCCCCTAGCTCTCTTTGAGGTCCGTCGCTATGGAAATCTTACCCAAAAATTCAGCTGGGTTCTAAATGAGGTCAGTGAGCCATGTCACTGTCCATGCTCGGCTGCTCTAGTCTGGACACACTGGTGCATTATGGGGGATGTGAAACGTGAGTGTGCGACTGAGGCCAGAGTGCACAACCAGGTCACCACTCACACACAGCCGAGAAAATACACTGAACAGAGTCCCAGTATAAACACGCACACAAACACACACACAGACAGTCATGCCCAGTCTCTCCAAAATACCCCCTGGCACCTCTCACCCAAAGAATACTGACGAAACAAAACAGCCATATTAGCTGCTGCTGCTACTTTGGTCCCAGTCCTAATGCCTTTAAACAGATGCCTGCAGTGGAAGGCAACCTCACACAGACACTGAATGAAACTATCAGAGGCACAAAGCTTCAACTGAGCTCAACGGACTATGACTCAAGCTGGATCTGTCTCTTTGAAGAACACTTTCACTGGAGTGTTTCCAGCGTGTGTGCACGTTTGCAGCCGTGCGCGCATGTGAGCAAGTGTGTGTGTGTGCATGTGAGTGTGTTGAGTCCCAGATGAGGAGTCTCTCTCCACTGTCTGGTTTAAAGGTCGTGACCCCAAAGGGCCTGTAAACGAGGTGAGAGTTTGCACAGGGGGGCGAGACGGGATTCCCAGGCAGTCTAACATTCCGGAACCAGAGGAACGCTCCTCGGACTTCCGTGTGCCGTGAACTGTTACGGGAAGACCAGAGGGGTTCGGTCTGTCATGTTCTTAGGCTGTATTGTGTGTGTGAGTGGGGGGGGGGGTCAAGAGAGAGAGAATTTGTAAGTCGCTCTGGATAAGAGCGTCTGCTAAATGACTTAAATGTAAATGTAAATGTAAATAAGCACAGTTACACACCAAAATGTCAGACATTGTCCATTATTCACTTAAGCAATGGGCAGGAACCAGACAGAACAGTTTTAGGCTACTGGAATAGTGTGCAGTTTGGTTCACCTGCCGGCAACCTCAGATCAGGCTTCATTTGCCAGACCACTCAGTTCACTTGCCTCTGGCAATAGGGCAACCCTTAATGTCAATCCCTGGTCTCACCCACACAATCGCTTCATACTCCCAAACATACAACCTCACTATCTTTAAACACACCACACATCTGCTCCACCACCACTGACACACACACACATACACACCATCTTACACAGGGCTTTTTCTCACATGTATTCTTCAAAAACAATTACATGCAACACTTTCAGATGTCCCCTCTTCTAAAACGAGATAGGTCCATGCATACCTATACCCCTATGCCTGGGAGAGGCTCCCTATAGCAACCCCCTCAGCCTTTTGTCTTTGTGGATCTACAGAATGTCGCGGGGGAGTCATGCATCGCCGCTGGAAAGCATTTCTCCACATGCCCAAGTATCTGTGTGTGCACTAACGCACATATATTGGGGCTGTTTCCAGGGTGATGTTTGATTAACAGAATAGGGATGACACGCATTACGGTGCAGTAGGCTAGTGATGAGAGCCCCGTCGCGGGTGTAGGCTACATTGATGACTCACAACCGGGGACTCAAAAAATCCACCAAATTATGTGGAAGTACGGCGTGGCAATTTGAGTTTTACGCATTCGTACTTGGTTCCTCTGTAGTACAATGCATTCGCTGATATTCCCCTTCCTTTCAAAAAAAATCCATTACCACTTGTTCACTTTTCGGACACAACTTTGAATCAAAGGAGGGGAACGAATAAAGTATTACTGCAAAATCCCCTTTACCAATAATACGGTCACTTTGGCTGGGAAAAGTCTACATGGCACAATACCCTGTTATTATGATTTACATCACTATATTCCCTACTACCGCAAATAGAGACGTGGCCACATTGAAATAAAGCATAACCAAATTATTCAAAATGTGTGAGGTAATTAAATCACACTTTTTTTCTCTCATACGTTACTTACATATCATTATTTTATATCCCTTTCTAAAAAAGTGTATTTTTGCCACCTCTCTGATCCTGGACCATGGCATGGAGCAGGAGCTCAAATTAAACAGTTTCAGTCATGGGAGGAATTTAACAGCGTCACACAGTTGCTCAGAAATAATTTCGCGTTACTGTAAACCTGTTGTAGGTCAATATTGAGGCATTTTGCTGTTTGTACAGTGCGATCCTTGCGCGTCTGAAAGCAGGGCTCTTTGATTCATGGTACAGAGCCTATACTGTACGGCTGCGGCCGAACGGTGCCGTGGCAGTGGCACTGGGTCGACTTCAGCCAAACTGACTGGAGAGAGACAAAAAGAATTCATCCATACCAGCAAGAACGCCCGCGACTACAGGCGATGTGTACCGCAATCTCAAAACACACATGCCGTGCTCGTTTCCCAAGAGATTACTGACTCCGGCACAATAGCCTATACGATCAATTGCATAAACGCACAATCTATGCGATAGTGTTTGACCTAAAACAGGCAACACATTATTTCCCAACCTCGGCGACACAGGATGGATAGATGGGTGTTACAACCTTGTCATTGTTTATAAAAATGCATGATTCAACATAGTCAACAAATACATCGATATCAACATGCCACAACAGAGTGGGCCATGGGCAGGACGTCACAGATCAATGAACACAACACACAACAAATTCGAGAGAGACAGAGACCCTACCTACCTGGTTGGAACATACTTTGGAAATAAAAGATGACCAGAATAAAAGATCCCAAACAAGTGGCGAGTACCATCCGGCATATTCTGCTCATCCTCATCAGCTCGAGCAGAGTCTGTTTCATGGCTGTCAGGGAATGACTGTGGCGGATTTTCTGTGTGTAGGTCGGTAGGTCGGTCTGAGCACCGGGGCTTGTCGTGCGGTTGTGGTACTGATGGTGATACTCACTGCAATTGTCCGCTACTCAATGAGCTCAATGCTTTCGCTCTGGACTGTACTATTCGTCCCTACCTCCTAAACTACAGGGGAAGCAAGGCAACTATTCTGCCCCCTCTTGCAACCGAAAATGAGCGCGCCCAAACGCGATGAGCAACAGAGACGTGTAAAACAAAACCGCTATCTCACGTCGCACACTGAGAAATGAATGGTGTTATACCACATTGCTATATATTTATTTTTGTATGTGTCTAAATATGTCTAAGCGTTTCCCCCTTGTAATAAGATTATTTATGGAAAGATGAATTATCACCATCTGAGTGAGTGACTGTGTAAGAGAAGTACTGTGTGGATTAATTTACATTCCTCTCACACCAAGAACAGGCGAACACTAACAGAGAACTAGATCGATGCTGCTGACATAACACAGACATGGTGAAACTGTTCATTATAACAGAGATTACATAACGTAGGCTACTGTACAAACCGGCATTCTTGTATGAAAACGGTTTGTGGATCAGTTTGTGAGTAAATGTGCGTAGCTCATTGAATTGCGCGCATCTATAGATGAGATATATGGTTCTTGTTCAAGTCCAGTGATGGGAATACCATATTTAGATATTTTAAATCCACACCAATCAATTGAGTTAATTGAATTTCAATCAAATAATGTTGTCAAATCAGGCTAGTGAGAGTTATGAATTGAATATATTTGTATTACCTGAATATGACATGGCTAAAATTGACACATTTTACCCGTTGGACGTTGCCTTGCCAGTCTTGCAGAGGCCATAGAAGGATTCGTTATGCCAATGTGCTAATTCCTCAATACTATGGGTATGGGTATTATAGCACCACCTAGTGTCAATGGTAGACAGATATATGTCTCAAAGTGGCCACAGAAAAGAGTTTGGGTTTTTGCCCTAGCACTACACAGCTGATTCAAATGATCAACTCATCATCAAGCTTTGATTATTTGAATCAGCTGTGTATTGCTAGGGCAAAAACCAAGACCTGCACCTGGGAGGGGGGCTGAGTTTGGGAAACCCTGCCATTGAGTACCACAGTGTGAGTCATCATCAGTGGCGATTTTAGCATGTAAATCTTGGTGGGGAAAACTAATTTAAAAAAGTAAACTAATTATGCATGCCAGCAAAGCCACTGCGCAGCACAGCACAACACTAAACAATACATTAATTGCACTAAAATGGTGACAAACCATAATTTGCAAATAAATTCATTAACAATCCTACAATGTGATTTTCTGGATTTTTTTCCCCCTCATTTTGTCTGTCATAGTTGAAGTGTACCTATGATGAAAATTTACAGGCCTCTCATCTTTTTAAGTGGGAGAACTTGCACAATTGGTGGCTGACTAAATACTTTTTTGCCCCACTGTATATATTTTACATTGTTTGCAAACTGATATGTGACACATATGAATGCCAAAATAACATGCAAAACAGGCAAGCCCCCCCCCCAAAAAAAGTGTATTATGTTTTTGCTAAAAATGTGAGGCTTGTTGGAGAGAGATTTATATGGTTATTATCACACCATGGTAAGCCTACATGAAACACAGCCCTTATTTCAATTGTTTCTAAAAATCCCCAATGGAAAAAAATGAATGGTGGGAAAACATTTGGAGCCGTTTTCCTGTTTGACCGCTAGGTTTTATGGGTATTAGGACACCTTCATCATGGGGCTTTATTGAGCATGTCCACAGTGATCTATTCTAAAAACCAAAGGAAATACCTTCTGAAAAGATCCCAAAGCAAAGTGACAAAATTTTGAATCAATGTATCGTTATATGATTATAACTAGGACAATTGGAGACATAGCTGAATGGTATTCCTAAAAACTTGTTCTGGGTGATATCAAATACATCTCCAGACAGACACTGTTCCGCTTTCCTTCTATTGATCTAATTATATTCTAATAGCGTTTGTAGACTGGTGTACTTTCCCTTTATTGGTACATCAGTCTCAGTCTCTGAATGCTCAATGTGTCTGCATAAGGAATAAACAGCACGGTTGTCTAGAGGACAAGCTGTACTGTAAGCAGTAATAAAACATGTCTTCCTCAAGCAGAACTAATAGTTAGTGAAGCATGCCTCTACAATGTTCCACGGGGACATACCGGTGATTATGTGCTGACAGATAAAAAAGTGTCTGCATAAAAGAGAGAGGTCTGCATTAAAGAGAGAGATGCAGCACAAACACATACATATGTGCACACTTATGGGGGGGGGGGGGGTATTTTGCCCCTGTCTCTCCTCCCATTAGTATGGGAGACCTTATTAATGATCCCTGTGAATATTCATCACAGTGTTTAAGTCAGTCACTATGTCCTGCAGAACTGGGACAGAGAGAATGACAAAATGGAGGTAGCGAGGGAGAGAGAAAAAGACAGAGAGATTGTAGTCTTAGGTTACCCGGGGGACCTAGTGAGAACCACTTACCTTCATTAAAAGTAAGAGCATTTTATTAATTCATATTTCTTAACTCTGATAATACTTTAATCTCGATCTGTTCATTACATTACGGCACTTAAATCCCTTCAGTCCATAGGTACAGAACCCTGCATAAAAGCATGAACTGTGTTTCTACAGTATTTAAATGCTCAAACAGGGCTTTATCGCTACTCAGCAGCCATTAAACTGTCAGTACAATCACTGACTGCTTAAAAGTCAGTACAATCACAGACTAATGAGTATTCATATGGGCTGCAGAGTTCACAGCTGAAAGGTGTCAGAGGTGCCTCCGCAAGTTAATATCAAAGTTTGGTTCATTAATATGGCAAAAGAAAGAGTTTAAAAGAGAAGAAAAAAAACATGTAAACAGGAAGTGACCCTAGTGTCTAGGGCCAGCAGCAGCAGTGTCAGTCCCCGCCCACCTGTCAACCAGGCTCCGGACTCAGATGTCATTGGACGGTTGATAGCTGCCCTGCTGCCCGTCACTCAACAATGAGGATGTTCTGACAGGCAACCGTGATTGACAGCAGGGGGCTAACGTCAGGAGTTCCCTCTGATCATCATGGCATCAGTGGCACGCTGAGTTATTGTCAGGTTGGTCAACACCTGAGGGAGAGACACACAATTAATAACTATTTAACAACACAGACTCAACATCCTTTCAAGAGAAAGAAAACGTGTGTGTGCAAAGTTCAGACAGTTTCCAAACAAAAACCCACCCCACCCAGCACTACTGTTATAAAACCTCTGTGTGCCATTAATGTGCCATATCACACTTCTCAAACCCCATCTTCCCTGCTCAGTTGGAAACTAAAGTTTTCTACAAACTCCACTAAACTGTTTATTGAAGTCTCAAGAAAGTTTTCAAAGTGTCAGGAGAGTGAAAAGCAGCCCAGCAGAACATTGGGCTGAGGGCTCCATCCTGTATTAGTTTATAGGAAATGGACTGTGTGTGATGTGGTTTGTAATGTAAGTCTATGAATAATTCACACAGGGAGCATTAGCAGCAAGCAAACCATCAGAGACAGTTGATCTGGGACCGCTGGTCTTTTGATAATGTACGGCGGCCATTTTGTGCCAGATTGTTCACCATACATTCGTTATTGCAATGGAGAGGTAAAGAAACTGGCGTACTGACCTGGGCACAAACAGGGTGGAGTCTCACGGGGGTGTCCAGCTGCTGTTTGATCAGACCACACCTCAGAGCCACAGCAAAGCCCTGGAACACCTCCCCTGCGCTGGGCCCCATCACATGGAGATCTACCACATGCTCCTGTGGAGGTGACAGAACACACACATACTCACACACTGTACGGGTTGGTTACGCATGCTATCGTCCAATGAAATGCTTTCTTGCAGGTTCTTTCTTGACAGTGCAAACAACAATAAGAAATAATAAAGGACATCAGACATAGAATGCATAACTACTGCGTGTGTGTCGTATGTTGTGTGTGTGCGCATGTGTACCTCCACATTGTCCTCTCCAAACGTGAGAATGGCGTTCTCCTCTGACAGCCCACAGGTAGAATAGTACTCCATGGGAGGGAACATCACCGTGGGGAGAACACACATACACACACTAACTGTCACACCAGTCCCTTAATGAACCTATAGGTAAGAAAAACCTTCATCTCAATGTAATCCTAGTCTTAACCCCAGTCCCTGTCTCCGTACCGTTGTACTGTGCCCTCCGTAGAGCCTGCGGGCCAGGAGTCGTCCTGCCTGCATGGAGAGGGCTGTGGTCAATGAACGACCCTCCTGTACCGCCCCCATTGCATTCACATATCCCACACTGCTCTGCTCCTTCTCATTCACAGAGATCTTGCCAGTCCTGCTGGATGGAGCCATAAATGCACACACACATATTAATTTGTCATCCAAACAAACAGAAAGAAGTGTAAAAAGCAGGATGGTCACATTGTAGTCACTCCTGATTGTATTTAACCCCAACACGGTCAAGACCAATGTCACTGGTACAGGTGTCTCTTCCTACAGCCAGCAGTACCTGCTAACACACATATAATGTTATTAAAACTGGCTTGTTATAATGCAAAACTAATAGTGTGTCAAGTTAGCGACTGTGTGGCTCAGTTGGTAGCGCATGGCGCTTGCAACGCAAGGGTTGTGGGTTCGATTTCCCAACGGGTGCCCAGTACAAAAAATATATGCACTCACTACTGTAAGTCTACTACTGTCTGCTAAATGTTAAAAATGTAGATGTAAAACCCCAGCATATTAAAGTCTCCCTCCAATCAGTGGAGACAGCAGTCACTTTGAGACTGCCTGCTTCAATCTGCTCAACCTAACAGATATATATATACAAACACTACATTATTTGCAATTCCTCAATATTTGACACCATAACACTTCAACTCCAGCCACTGTACCTTAGTAAGTGTGATGGAGGAACTTGACCCCGTGGACCAGCATGTGGTTCTCGATTTTCTGCACACTTTTGTGGTCGAACCCAGGTACCAGGTGTGACCGCACCAGGACGGTGACCTCTAACCCCAGACCAGACAGGAAGCCAGCACACTCCAGTCCCTCACTGGATCCCCCCACAACCAGGGTCCGCCCAGGGGAGTGGGGACAGAGAGAACAAGTCATCACTGGGGAAGAGAGTGAGAGGACCGTTGGTAGAGATGTTCCTTCTATGTTTGTGGTGTGTGTGTGTGTGTGTGTGTGTGTGTGTGTGTGTGTTTGTGTGCATGCTAACCTGGTGATGCAGTGCTCTCTGTCTCCAGGTATGATCAGGTATTGTTTCCTGTCCCCCACGGCAATGACGGAGTGTCTCTGCTGGCTGTGTGATAGGTCCTCCTCACGTTGACATCTGTTGCCTGATTGGATAACAGCCACAGAGTGACATGGCACCACTGACCAGAGCCGTTACTATCGAAATCCCATGAGGAAACACAGAGAATCCTTGCTTGAAGTCCCCTATCCAAACTGCTTCCTCATGCTTAGCTATACACAACACCAACCACCACCCTGTTCAACTGTCCAGACCTCCTTCTACTCCCATTATTCTCACCTGTCCAGAAGCCCCTCCCCCATGCTGACCTGTACAATGTGTGGCACCAGTATCTCTCCAAGGGCGTTCAGGTAGGTGACGTCACTGTCCCTCAGCTCCCTCCTCAGCTCGAAGCTCAAAGACTTCACATGTTGTTGTACCACCTCCACCATTTCACCCCAGCCATGGGACACTACAGACCATAATAACACATAGCAACATACCATTATAACACATAGCAACAGACCATATGAACACGTAGCAACACAAACATCTAATCAACGACTAGCATTTAAACTCTGGATAGGACGCAAATAACTAAAGATAACATTTGACGGAATGATAACTAACACACACATTCAATATTGATTCAATGGAACAAAATACATATTTAGACTATAATGGAACTAATGCCCCAAATACATATCATGCACTGTAACTGATGCCCCAAATACATATCATGCACTGTAACTGATACCCCAAATACATATCATGCACTGTAACTGATGCCCCAAATACATATCATGCACTGTAACTGATGCCCCAAATACATATCATGCACTGTAACTGATGCCCCAAATACATATCATGCACTGTAACTGATGCCCCAAATACATATCATGCACTGTAACTGATGCCCCAAATACATATCATGCACTGTAACTGATGCCCCAAATACATATCATGCACTGTAACTGATGCCCCAAATACATATCATGCACTGTAACTGATGCCCCAAATACATATCATGCACTGTAACTGATGCCCCAAATACATATCATGCACTGTAACTGATGCCCCAAATACATATCATGCACTGTAACTGATGCCCCAAATACATATCATGCACCGTAACTGATGCCCCAAATACATATCATGCACTGTAACTGATGCCCCAAATACATATCATGCACTGTAACCGATGCCCCAAATACATATCATGCACTGTAACTGATGCCCCAAATACATATCATGCACTGTAACCGATGCCCCAAATACATACCATGCACTGTAACTGATGCCCCAAATACATATCATGCACTGTAACTGATGCCCCAAATACATATCATGCACTGTAACCGATGCCCCAAATACATATCATGCACTGTAACTGATGCCCCAAATACATATCATGCACTGTAACTGATGCCCCAAATACATATCATGCACTGTAACTGATGCCCCAAATACATATCATGCACTGTAACTGATACCCCAAATACATATCATGCACTGTAACTGATGCCCCAAATACATATCATGCACTGTAACTGATGCCCCAAATACATATCATGCACTGTAACTGATGCCCCAAATACATATCATGCACTGTAACTGATGCCCCAAATACATATCATGCACTGTAACTGATGCCCCAAATACATATCATGCACTGTAACTGATGCCCCAAATACATATCATGCACTGTAACTGATGCCCCAAATACATATCATGCACTGTAACTGATGCCCCAAATACATATCATGCACTGTAACTGATGCCCCAGACCCTCTCCAACTCTCACCCTGTTCCTCAAACTTCCAGCCATACTACCGGGCATCCTGGATGGCTTTTCCCAGCGGGGAGGCTTGGTGCAGGAGCTTCCTGGGAATACGGCCCACGTTCACACTGGAACCAGCTAGACCTGGCGGACAGCGAAAGTCAATAACCACTCACAAAATGACATTATGTCATAAAGGAATAAGCAATATGGTGAAAACACTGTCTGCATCACACACCCCATTTAGTGACTTTAGGGGTGGGAGCCACCAAGTCAAGGAGCAGCACCCTCCTCCCAAACCAGCACCCTCTCTCTCAGCAGCTTCCTGAAAGAGAAAAGGGGGGAAAGAAAGGGGGAATACAGACAGAGAAGTGGGTGAGGGGTGTCAGTCGGATAAAGTAAAATCCCACACCCCAAGTTCCTTCCTCTCATTTTCAGTTACCTCTGGATTTCAGAATATAACAGCTAATTCCATTAGCATAAAATCAATTTATATGATAATTATCACAGTATGCTTGGGCACACTGAGAGCATTGGCCAGATCAGATGACTGCTGATGAAACAGGTTAGTGTGTGTAGGCTGGCTCACAGCCAATTGGGGTTAACACAGCTTTATGCAGGTTGACTACAGGTAGAGAGATGGAATATCTGACCTTTGAAGAGGGTTGCAAATCCCAGAAAGGAGAAAAAGAGATTCAAACGGACATAGAGGGATCGAGATAGAAAGATCATTAAGAAAAACTGCAGGGGAGAATGGATTAAACTCAAATAATTGTTATTAATGAGTTTCTCTGAATTTGAAACTGAATTAAAAGAACAATTCCTCACAAAAAAAGAGCAAGACTAGAAGGGAAGGTGAGACAGATCCATAGAGGGTAGATCAGTGACAGACAGGAAGAGACACAGACAGACAGCACTGTAGGTGTTGAGTAGTAGTAGTGACCCACCTTGGCCACAGCCAGGCCTCCAGACCCCCCTCCAATGACCAGCAGGTCATAGTCATACTGTCCACAGGGAAGCCTGGTTTGATCCATGTCTCTCTGCCGCAAGACAGACCAGTCTCTTGTGTGCTCCTCAGACCTAGGAGGAGAGACTGCTGGGGTTGGAAAGAAAACCTACAGGAAGGTAGAGTAGCTCTCCAGAAACTAGGTTGAAGAGCCCTGATATACACATGCTATATAACCACAGAGACTCAAAACAGTCCTAATGGTAAACAGACACAGGGTTGGATCTTGGCCACTCTCTGAGCTATAACCAGTCCAGGCTGGAATGGGTCTGGACTGGAGAGATATAACCCTGTCCTCAGTGGGACAAGCTTAGTCACCCTACATTGATGCTCCAATATGGGATTTGTTGCTGATGAGCTTGCCATACGTCTTTGATCTGGACGCACAGAGCAGTCAGGGGATGTCTGTGGCATTCAGGTCCTCCACCTCATATGCCTATAGGAGAGAGGGTAGAGACAGAGAGAGAGTATTAGGGTCCATACTAGGTACAGAGACAGAGAGAGAGAGAGTATTAGGGTCCATACTAGGTACAGAGACAGAGAGAGAGAGAGTATTAGGGTCCATACTAGGTACAGAGACAGAGAGAGAGAGTATTAGGGTCCATACTAGGTACAGAGACAGAGAGAGAGAGTATTAGGGTCCATACTAGGTACAGAGACAGAGAGAGAGAGAGAGTATTAGGGTCCATACTAGGTACAGAGACAGAGAGAGAGAGAGTATTAGGGTCCATACTAGGTACAGAGACAGAGAGAGAGAGAGTATTAGGGTCCATACTAGGTACAGAGACAGAGAGAGAGAGAGTATTAGGGTCCATACTAGGTACAGAGACAGAGAGAGAGAGTATTAGGGTCCATACTAGGTACAGAGACAGAGAGAGAGAGTATTAGGGTCCATACTAGGTACAGAGACAGAGAGAGAGAGAGTATTAGGGTCCATACTAGGTACAGAGACAGAGAGAGAGAGAGTATTAGGGTCCATACTAGGTACAGAGACAGAGAGAGAGAGAGTATTAGGGTCCATACTAGGTACAGAGACAGAGAGAGAGAGAGTATTAGGGTCCATACTAGGTACAGAGACAGAGAGAGAGAGTATTAGGGTCCATACTAGGTACAGAGACAGAGAGAGAGAGAGTATTAGGGTCCATACTAGGTACAGAGACAGAGAGAGAGAGAGTATTAGGGTCCATACTAGGTACAGAGACAGAGAGAGAGAGATTATTAGGGTCCATACTAGGTACAGAGACAGAGAGAGAGAGAGTATTAGGGTCCATACTAGGTACAGAGACAGAGAGAGAGAGAGTATTAGGGTCCATACTAGGTACAGAGACAGAGAGAGAGAGAGTATTAGGGTCCATACTAGGTACAGAGACAGAGAGAGAGAGAGAGTATTAGGGTCCATACTAGGTACAGAGACAGAGAGAGAGAGAGTATTAGGGTCCATACTAGGTACAGAGACAGAGAGAGAGAGAGTATTAGGGTCCATACTAGGTACAGAGACAGAGAGAGAGAGAGTATTAGGGTCCATACTAGGTACAGAGACAGAGAGAGAGAGAGTATTAGGGTCCATACTAGGTACAGAGACAGAGAGAGAGAGAGTATTAGGGTCCATACTAGGTACAGAGACAGAGAGAGAGAGAGTATTAGGGTCCATACTAGGTACAGAGACAGAGAGAGAGAGAGTATTAGGGTCCATACTAGGTACAGAGACAGAGAGAGAGAGAGTATTAGGGTCCATACTAGGTACAGAGACAGAGAGAGAGAGTATTAGGGTCCATACTAGGTACAGAGACAGAGAGAGAGAGTATTAGGGTCCATACTAGGTACAGAGACAGAGAGAGAGAGAGTATTAGGGTCCATACTAGGTACAGAGACAGAGAGAGTATTAGGGTCCATACTAGGTACAGAGACAGAGAGAGAGAGATTATTAGGGTCCATACTAGGTACAGAGACAGAGAGAGAGAGAGTATTAGGGTCCATACTAGGTACAGAGACAGAGAGAGAGAGAGTATTAGGGTCCATACTAGGTACAGAGACAGAGAGAGAGAGAGTATTAGGGTCCATACTAGGTACAGAGACAGAGAGAGAGAGAGTATTAGGGTCCATACTAGGTACAGAGACAGAGAGAGTATTGGGGTCCATACTAGGTACAGAGACAGAGAGAGAGAGAGTATTAGGGTCCATACTAGGTACAGAGACAGAGAGAGAGAGAGTATTAGGGTCCATACTAGGTACAGAGACAGAGAGAGAGAGAGTATTAGGGTCCATACTAGGTACAGAGACAGAGAGAGAGAGAGTATTAGGGTCCATACTAGGTACAGAGACAGAGAGAGAGAGTATTAGGGTCCATACTAGGTACAGAGACAGAGAGAGAGAGAGTATTAGGGTCCATACTAGGTACAGAGACAGAGAGAGAGAGAGTATTAGGGTCCATACTAGGTACAGAGACAGAGAGAGAGAGAGTATTAGGGTCCATACTAGGTACAGAGACAGAGAGAGAGAGAGTATTAGGGTCCATACTAGGTACAGAGAGAGAGAGAGTATTAGGGTCCATACTAGGTACAAACGGTACAATGGTCTTTGCTTCTGCTGATGCAAATGTTTGTTGAAAAATGCCCTAACTTGTATTTTTATACCCCTTCAATATGTTTCACTCTGAGACCACATGCCGATCTAATTCCAACCCACTATGGATAAGACATGGATATTGAAATGTGTGTGGACATAAAAGGATGTTTTTCTATTGCAATAGAAGAGCTCCTATAACAATATCTGAAAGGTTGCAAAAACCTATGTGGACACAACATAATTCTCGTTTCCACACTGCCTGCACCAACTTTGATAGAAACACCCGTAGACTGAAATGTTAAATCCTTTTAATGATTCTTTTTTTTAAGAGAGCATAATGTCTTTCAAATTCAGAGTGAAATGAGGTGACACATTTTCTCAGGGGTTATTGGAGGAATTATACATGTGGTGTGCTAATATTCACCCAGAGAGACAAAGAAGCACACTTCAAAGAAGTCTCGTTGTGCTCAAGGTCGAGATTTAGCCTAATTTCCTTCTCTAATGGAAATATCAAACAGCTAATGCTTACTGTATGACTAGTATGGACCCTAATACTCACTCTCTGTCTCTGTACCTAGTATGGACCCTAATACTCTCACTCTGTAGTTTATGATATTATGTTAATCAATTCGACTGGGACTCGTGAAGTATACAGTTCAGCACTGCCTCATTTAAATGTATGTTGGTGCAATGTAGCCACCTGGTGGATAAAATCAGAGCTGCACATTTTCTTTATGAGTCAGAGTGAACGTCATACCACAGAATTTCATTACCATCTTTGATTACACTTTTGATTATCAATAAATAAATAATATTGGATGGGTCAATATCATTTTTTAAATAATCTGATTTCGTAGAGAAACAGGATCCAAAGAGAAGCATACAATATGAATTTACCAACACACGTAAATAAATAAATTCAATAAAATATGAGTCCCACCAACGGAAAGTGTTGTTGGAAAGTTCTATCAAGCATATTCTATCCTTCTAGATGACTCTGGAAGGAGTAAGTTATAGCGGTCAACTTTTCCAAATAGTTTCGCTGAAATTTCTGACTCGACGGTCAGCGAGTGTGCCGATTTTGGATTACTGTCAGAGGGACAGTACACAAACGCATGCGCAAAAGGTACTGCGCTGATGTTCACTCGTGGTGATAACAGGCAAACGCATGGATATGAATATCACTGTAATAATGTGAATACACAATAATATATTCAATCATCAGTAAGTGTGTTAAATGCAATACAATTTTGCACTAGGTCTGCTATGTAATGAAAACACCCTGTTCTTATATATATAAAAAAATAATACCCCCTTTTTCTCCCTAATTTCGTGGTATCCAATTGTTAGACCATGGTGCTTGCCTACGGAGCTGTGAGGGGAACGGCACCTCAGTACCTCCAGGCTCTGATCAGGCCCTACACCCAAACAAGGGCACTGCGTTCATCCACCTCTGGCCTGCTCGCCTCCCTACCACTGAGGAAGTACAGTTCCCGCTCAGCCCAGTCAAAACTGTTCGCTGCTCTGGCCCCCCAATGGTGGAACAAACTCCCTCACGACGCCAGGACAGCGGAGTCAATCACCACCTCCCGGAGACACCTGAACCCCCACCTCTTTAAGGAATACCTAGGATAGGATAAAGTAATCCTTCTCACCCCCCCCCCCCCCTTAAAAGATTTAGATGCACTATTGTAAAGTGGCTGTTCCACTAGATGTCATAAGGTGAACGCACCAATTTGTAAGTCGCTCTGGATAAGAGCGTCTGCTAAATGACTTAAATGTAAAATGTAATGTAAATGTTAGTAGTTACTGTCTTGTCTCATCGCTTCAACTCCCTTACGGACTCGGGACCATAACAGACATACTGCATGATGACATCACCATTACATTGTATTAGTCAAAGCTTTCTTTAATAAAACAATAAAATGGTAAGAAATGCACACACAGAAAGGGAGGGTCGCTCTTGAGTAGAACAGCTTACTAGGTGTAATTTAGTGGAGGGTGACACTTTGACAGAACGGCCGTCTGGCGGTCGGGGGAGGTGGTGCACTGTATTTTTGGAGGACGCGTAGCTCCGCGCTGGGACTGGTTCTTTTGCAGCCATTTTCTGTCCAACCAACGGCCGTTTTGAGAAGGTAACCAACCAGGGCTTCATTGCAGGTTTGTGCCTGGCTCCGGCCAATGATTGTTAACCAATTCCTCGTTAGCTCGAATGGAAATGTCCGTCTCTGACTAATTTGTATTTGTTGCGTTTAGGAGTTTGAGAGCAGGAAGTGTAGTCAAAATTATTAATTAGCTTCATATCATGCCATGTCTCCCCTGCCTCAGTTTTCGACACAAAGAACAGGCAGAGCGGTCTTGCAACGAGACAACCAATGTGGCTACAGGATAACGTTAAATTGTACCCAGGAATCCAGAGCGGTTTCGTTGCAACAATAGTCGTTGATTAGTCAATCAACATGTGTGAGGGTCAAATGGCTACCTAACTAAAGCTATTGCTTAATTTGTCGAAATTATATTTCGAATGAAACATTTGCTAGCTACGGTTAGCTTGCTAGCGTCCCATTTAGCAAACAACCATTCACTTGGTCAGCGAAATTAAACTAATTCGGTAGACATGCTAGCTAACAGTTTTCTAGCAACCTAACCTGGTGAACACATGGCTAGCTAGCTAAACTAGACACGGTTTAGCTAGCTAGCCAGTCAACAGTAAGTGCCTTCCAACAATTCAGCTATTTGAGCAAACCATGTCCTTTGTTCCAGATGGAAGAAGACCGTTCCACCACCGACGCCTCCCAGCTAACGTTGGGCATCTCTGGAGAATACATGTCAGGAGGATATGTGCTCCAGTCTCAAGATGGTAAGGGACATCAGCTGATAAATTCAATCCTCATTGGGGAACCAGGTGTGGGTGTATTATGAATTGAATATGCCCCAAATCAAAATGTACTGTAGTGTCATTATGTTTTATTTAACTGGACAAGTGAGTTAAACATTCTTATTTACAATGACGGTCTACCAAAACGCAAAAGGGCTTCAGCGGGGACGGGGCTGGGATTGAAATAAAACAGGACAAAACACACATCACGACAAGAGACACAACAGTACACAAATCGAGACCTAAGACAACAATATAGCAAGGTAACAACACAACATGGTAGCAGCACAAAACATGGTACAAACATTTTTGGGCACAGACAACTGCACAAAGGGCAAGAAGGCAGAGACAATACATCATTGCCAAGCAACCACAGCTACATTGTCACTTTCTCTACATCTCAATGCAACAGTGTCAGTACCTAATGATCCATGTTTTCCACATAATAATGCGTGTGATGAAGATGATGGAGAGGAGAGTCTGAATGACCATGATGACGGGGGCATGAAAGAGAACTTCCGGGAGCAGGACATCTACCTCCCCATCGCTAACGTGGCACGCATCATGAAGAACGGCATCCCACAGACCGGGAAGGTAACCATGGTGTGTGTGTGTGTGTGTGTGTAGGCTGTGTGAGAGCAAGACTGGTGTCGTATTCATAAATGCACACCATTGTAAAACGTTTAGTAACAGAAAAAACATTTTCTTATTGGACAAGTTCAGCTATTCCATCTTAATCACCTGTGCATATTCTTGGCTATCCTCTTTAAATACCGGCTCTCTTTCCGATTCGTTCTCATATTTACCTCGTCGCCGTTTCTTTAGTCCCTTACCTTTATTCTTCGGCATATTCCCAAACGAACAGGCTTTGTTAAATCAGTCCTGTTTTGTCCGTATCGAATTGAGTGTTATAAAAATGGAATGAGAACCAATCCGTGACGATGTCACACACTAACAAAGTTAGCAAGCTTGTTAGCTTAGCTTTCAGTCTGTTTTTTCCCCCTGATTGGTGCCAAGTGAATACGACCCACAAACATTCTTCTCATTCTATTCCTCTGTCCTAAATTGTGTGTGTGTGTCTCACAGATAGCGAAAGACGCCAAGGAGTGTGTGCAGGAGTGTGTGAGCGAGTTCATTAGCTTTATCACGTCGGAGGCCAGTGAGCGCTGCCACCAGGAGAAAAGAAAGACCATCAACGGAGAGGACATCCTGTTTGCCATGTCAACCCTGGGATTCGACATGTACTTGGAGCCTCTCAAACTCTACCTGCAGAAGTTCAGAGAGGTACGACTAAACACACTTCTTCTGCTCTGACAGTTAGTCTCTCACACAATCCCAAGTGTCCATGAACAAACACATAATCGCACATCACATGTTATTTAATCTCTCACAATGTGTTTCCTAGGCAATGAAGGGGGAGAAGGGAATCCCAGGTGTGTCGGTGGGAGAGGGCCTGGGGGAGGAGCTTACAGACGATAGCTTCAGTAAGTGGTTCAGAACTGTTCCCAATTTTGTCATCTCATACTAAAGTAGAGGCTTTACAGTCATGCATACATATGTAAAATGTCGCTTTGGATAAATGGCATATTATAGTCTTTTGCTGTGGACGGTTTTGTAACGTCCTCTTCCCTCCATTCCAGCGAATCAACTGCCAGCCGGAATAATAACAGCCGACGGCCAACAGCAGAACGTCATGGTGTACACCACCTCATATCAACAGGTAAGTGACATTTGAACCAGAACTAGACCATTACGACATATCCATGACTGTTCTCTCCATTGCCCCTATCTGCTCCTGTAGATTCCTGGCGTGCAGCAGATCCAGTTCTCATGACGAGGCCTTGCTCCTGCTCTGACCGTGGCGGCCATCGAGCCGCACAGACACGGGCCTGGCGACCTTAGGCTAACCATAGGCTGAGTGTATGACCCCACTGTCAAAAGGTCAAAGGCAATTGTCAGATGGACAGGAGGTCTTGGAAGGGGGGCTGTTATGGGTGGGAAGGGATGTGGTGGTTACAACCCTGTCATGTAAATGTACAAGTCTGTTCTCTAAATGTAGTATGTAGTCATGAGGTGCCACAAGGTTTGGAGTGCAGCTTTCAACCAGGTTGGGATACTTGATTTTTAATGCTATTCGGACCACTTAGTTTGTTTTTGTACATTGATTGTTTTATGCAGGTTTGGGAGGTGGAATCTGGTGGAATGGGAAGTTCTTTATTTGTTGCCCACTCTTCTTTGAACCATGAGGAGAGGTGCCCTTAATGTCAGCTCTTTTCTAAGTGGATAAACTAGTACCATGTGCTTTAATGTGACTTAAATCCTTTGAATAAAAATCCAAATGACCCAATACCTTCTGGTTGTCATCGACCTCTTTACACACATCTGAATGATTACACCAATTTTATCATAGCGACTAATAACCAGGGGTGAAAGTAGATTTAATTTCTTCCCGGTACGGTTCAAAATAATCAGTTACAGTTTAGCTGTGTAAAGGGTTAACTGTTCCAGGAAGAGAATCACACAGCAGTATCTGGTGGGGAGGAGCATCACTATCGTCACTTTGTTGAACTGAAACTAAAGTAGAGACGTACAGTATATTGTTTACGGGACCAAAATCTCCAGCACTTCAGAAATCTACATGTTCAGGTTATACGCTTACTCTCCTACCCTTTGACACCAAGGACAGAGAAATTATCCACAAACATACTGTACAGGTGAGAGGAGATTAAGAAATATTAAATTGAAGATAAGCATTACATTATTTACACTGAACAAAAATATAAATGCAACAAAGTGTTGGTGCCATTTTTCATGAGCTGAAATATTTCAGAGATGTTCCATATGCACAAAAAGCTTATTTGATTAAACAGCATGATCATTACACAGGTGCAACTTGTGTTTGGGATAATAAAAAGCCACTCAACACAATGGCACAGATGTCTCAAGTTGAGGGAGCAGGCAATTGGCATGCTAACTTGCAGGAATGCCGCCAGAGCTGTTGCCAGGGAATTTTGTTAATTTCTCTACCATAAGCCGAACGTTTTAAAGAATTTGGCAGTACGTCCAACCATCCTCACAACCGCAGACCACGTGTATGATGTCGTGTGGGTGAGTGGTTTGCTGATGTCAATGTTGTGAAGAGTGCCCCATGGTGGAGGTGGGGTTATGCTATGGGCAGGCATAAGCTACGGACAACTAACACAATGGCAATTTGAATGCACAGGGATACCGTGACGAGATCCTGGGGCCCATTGTTGTGTCATTCATCAACTGCCATTAACTCATGTTTCAGCGTGATAATGCACAGCCCCATGTCATAAGGATCTATACACAATTCCTGGAAGCTGAAAATGTCCTAGTTCTTCCATGGCCTGTATACTCACCAGACATCAATTGAGCATGTTTGGGATGCTCTGGACCAACGTATATGACAGTGTGTTCCAGTTCCCTACAATATCCAGCAACTTCGCACAGCCATTGAAGAGTGGCACAACATTCCACAGGCCATAATCAACCGCCTGACCAACTCTATGCGAAGGAGATGTGTCGCGCTGCATGAGACAAATGGTGGCCACACCAGATACTGACTCTCATCCACACCCCTACCTGTGACCAACAGATGCATACCTGTATTCCCAGTCGTGAAATCCATAGATTCGGGGCTAATGCATTTATTTAAGTTCACTTATTTCCTTATATGAACTGTAACTCAGTAAAATCTTTGAAATTGTTGCATGTTGCATTTATATTTTTGTTCAGTGCATATGTTAAACATTGTATACGTTGGTTATGACTTTTATCTATGTTTTAACATGATGTATCAATATCAGTTACTATCATTCCATAAGGCAATGTTGACAACTCTAAAGCTTAACCTATCAAGAGCTGGCTGATTCCAGGAAATGGTTTATGGTTTCACCTTTGGTCTCTGTCTAGATATGGCCACCTCCAGCAGTCTCCTGTCTGAAGAGCAGTTCCTGTGTTCTATCTGTCTGGATGTGTTCACTGAGCCAGTCTCTATTCCATGTGGACACAACTTCTGCAAGGCCTGTATCACAAAGTACTGGGATACCAGTGACCTGTGCCAGTGTCCCATGTGTAAAAATACATTTGATAAGAGACCAGATCTGTTCGTCAATACTTTCATTTCTGAGATGGCTGCTCAGTTCAGACAGACAGTTGAAGTGAAAACTACCAGCAGCCCGGACCAATGCTCTGCCATGATAGTAGAAGTGTCCTGTGACATCTGCACTGGGACGAAGCTCAAGGCCCTGAAGTCCTGTCTGGTGTGTCAGACCTCTTACTGTGAGACTCATCTGGAGCCTCATCAGAGAGTCGCAGCCTTAAAGAGACACAAGCTGATCAACCCTGTGGAGAACCTGGAAGACAGGATGTGTAAGAAGCATGAGAGACCTCTAGAGCTGTTCTGTAGGACTGACCAGACATGTCTTTGTGTCTTGTGCTTGAAAGCAGACCACATGACTCATGACACTGTCCTTCTAGAGGAAGAGTATGGAGAGAGGAAGGCTCAGTTGGGGAAGACTGAGGCAGAAGTGCAGCAGATGATCCAGGAGAGACTGAAGAAGGTTCAGGAGATCAAACACTCAGTAGATCTCAGCAAGAGAGAAGCAGAGCGAGAGAGATCAGACAGTGTACAGGTCTTCACTGCTCTGGTTCGCTCCATTGAGAGAAGTCAGGCTGAGCTCATTGAAGTGATTGAGGAGAAGCTGAAAGCAACAGAGAGGCAGGCTGAAGGGCTCATTAAAGAGCTGGAGCAGGAAATCACTGAGCTACAGAGGAGAAGCACTGAGCTGGAGCAGCTCTCACACACTGAGGACCACCTCCACCTCCTACAGAGCTTCCCATTCCTCTGCACCCCTCCAGACACCAAGGACTGGTCTGAGATCAGTGTTCAGAGTGATCTGTGTGTGGGGACTGTGAAGAGAGCTGTATCTCAACTGGAGGAGACACTGAATAAACAGATGGAGAAGCTGCCTGAAGTCAAACTGAAGAGGATTCAGCAGTATGCAGTGGATGTGACTCTGGACCCTGATACAGCACATCCCAAACTCATCCTATCTGAAGATGGGAAACAGGTGAGATATGGAGGCACACAACTTAATAAACCTTATAATCCAAAGAGGTTTGACAGAGCTTTAAATGTCATAGGAAAGGAGGGTTTCTCCTCTGGGAGATTTTACTATGAGGTGAATGTTCAGGTGAAAACTAAATGGACTTTAGGAGTGGCCAGAGAGTCCATCAACAGGAAGGGGAAGATCACAAAGAGCCCATTTAATGGATTCTGGGCTGTGGTCCTGAGGAATGAGTGTATGTTCTCCGCCTGTACCTCCCCCCGTGTCCGCTTATACCTGAGAAAAAAGCCCCAGAAGGTGGGGGTGTTTGTGGATTATGAGGAGGGTCAGGTCTCCTTTTATGATGTGGAGGCCAGGTCTCATATCTACTCTTTCACTGGCTGCACCTTCACTGAGAAACTCTATCCATTCCTTGGCCCTGGCAATGATAAAGGTGAATACTCTGTCCCTCTGATCATCTCTCTTGTCAATCACACAGACTGAGTTCTAAACTGAACTAAATGACCAGTACATTTAGTAAATGTAGAATAATCATAGTCTGTTGTCATACACCAGGGAGAATATTTCACTGTAATGTAATTACTGGTTGTGGTTGTTTGGGTCCACCAGCCTTGTTAGATATAAGAACATCTCTCCAGGCTCATAAGGTATGATTCATATCTGGGAGTTACAGTACATTTCGGAGGATTATCCTGAGATAATATAAGCAATATGTTTGTTTTTTAAGCTCATTTATTGTTTGCACTGTATATCTCTAATAACCTTTAATAAACTTGAATCCTGCATTTGGAATCATACAGTAGATGTAAGAAATATTTTCATTTTTATTTTTATAAAAATATCCTAGTCATCCAGTGGGAAAGCGGCAGCTCTACCCGCACTGAGCTAAAGGGCTAAAGGGTAGAGCTGCCGCTTTCAAGGTGCGGGACTCTAACCCGGAAGCTTACCCGGAAGCGTACAAGAAATCTGGCTATGCCCTGCGACGAACCATCAAACAGGCAAAGCATCAATACAGGACTAAGAGTGAATCATACTACAGTTTGCAGGGCTTGCAAACTTACAGACTACAAAGGGAAGCTGCCCAGTGACACGAGCCTACCAGACGAGCTAAATCACTTCTATGCTCGCTTTGAGGCAAGCAACACTGAGGCATGCATGAGAGCATCAGCTGTTCCGGACGACTGTGTGATCATGCTCTCCGTAGCCGACATGAGTAAGACCTTTAAACAGGTCAACATACACAAGGCTGCGGGGCCAGACGGATTACAAGGACGTGGGCTCCAGGCATGTGCTGACCAACTGGCAGGTGTCTTCACTGACATTTTCAACATGTCCTTGATTGAGTCTGTAATACCAACATGCTTCAAGCAGACCACCATAGTCCCTGAACACAAAGGCAACCTGCCTAAATGACTACAGACCCGTAGCACTCACGTTCGTAGCCATGAAGTGCTTTGAAAGGCTGGTAATGGCTCACAACACCATTATCCCAGAAACCCTAGACCCACTCCAATTTGCATACCGCCCAAACAGATCCACAGATGATGCAATCTCTATTGCACTCCACACTGCCCTTTCCCACCTGAACAAAAGGAACACCTATGTCTGAATGCTGTTCATGGACTACAGCTCAGCGTTCAATACCATAGTACCCTCAAAGCTCATCACCAAGCTAAGGAACCTGGGACTAAACACCTCCCTCTGCAACTGGATCCTGGACTTCCTGACAGGCCGCCCCCAGGTGGTGAGGGTAGGCAGCAACACATCTGCCAAGCTGATCCTCAACACTGGAGCTCCCCAGGGGTGCGTGCTCAGTCCCCTCCTGTACTCCCTGTTCAACCACAACTGCATGGCCAGGCACGACTCCAATACCAACATTAAGTTTGCTGACGACGCAACAGTGGTAGGCCTGATCACCGACAACGACGAGACAGCCTATAGAGAGGAGGTCAGAGACCTCAACGTAGCCAAGACTAAGGAGATGATTGTGGACTACAGGAAAAGGAGCACCGAGCACGTCCCCATTCTCATCAACGGGGCTGTAGTGGAGCAGGTTGAGAGCTTCAAATTCCTTGGTGTCCACATCAACAACAAACTAGATTGGTCCAAACACACCAAGACAGTCGTGAAGAGGGCACGACAAAGCCTATTCCCCCTCAGGAAACTAAAAATATTTGGCATGGGTCCTGAGATCCTCAAAAGGTTCTACAGCCTCAACATCGAGAGCATCCTGGCCGGTTGCATCACTGCCTGGTACGGCAATTGCTCGGCCTCCGACCGCAAGGCACTTCAGAGGGTAGTGCGTACGGCCCAGTACATCACTGGGGCAAAGCTGCCTGCCATCCAGGACCTCTACACCAGGCGGTGTCAGAGGAAGGCCCTAAAAATGGTCAAAGACCCCAGTCATAGACTGTTCTCTCTACTATCGCATGGCAAGCGGTACCGGAGTGCCAAGTCTAGGACAAAAAGGCTTCACAAGAGTTTTTACCCCCAAGCCATAAGACTCCTGAACAGGTAACCAAATGGTTCCACAGACTATTTGCATTGTGTTCCCCCCCCAAACCCTCTTTTACGCTGCTGCCACTCTCTGTTTATTATATATGCATAGTCACTTTAACTATACATTCATGTACATACTACCTAAATTGGGCCGACCAACCAGTGCTCCTGCACATTGGCTAACCGGGCTATCTGCATTGTGTCCCACCACCTGTTCATCATATATGCATAGTCCCATTAACGATACCGACATATACATACTACCTCAATAAGCCTGACTAACAGGTGTCTGTATAAAGCCTTGCTACTCTTTTTTCAAATGTCTTTTACTGTTATTTTATTTCTTTACTTACCTACACACACACACACACACACACACACACACACACAGCAGTGCTGTGCGCAATCATGAAGCCAGAATTGAGACCTAGAGATAGTCTCAACTCGCTCTGCAAAAACCAGCTGGAGGAGAGTTAACGTTTCATATTTGGGACAACATTAGGAGTCTCTAATATAAGCTGTTTACAGGAAACCAAAGCCCATGTGGGCTAGTCCAAGGGCTCCCCCTTGTGGTGAACTTATATAATCACAGGAGGGGTCTAAAAGGAGATCAAAGAAAGACATGACGTCTTCAAGTAAATATAACAATGCAACTCAGTGGGAGGATACAGGGTTGTCAGTGGCACTGTTGAGCTCAGTGGAGAGGATGATCTTAACAAAGGCTATGGTGTCATTAGACACCCCATGAACCTACAAGAGAGGAGAGAGACACACAAACACTGGTACTAGGGTTAGTTCACTCCAACCCCTCACTGCAGGGGTACAGAGAGTTGTAACACACACACACACACGCACGCACGCACACATGCGCACACATTCTACCTATGGGATACAGCAGAGGGTGTATGCATCTTGGACACGGTCACATGTCCTATGACTCTCTACAGGAAAACACAACAAAGGAAGTCAGAGACAGGAAACGACAAAGCAGCACTGTTAAGGTTTCCACCAAAGTAAACATCTTCGTTTGGACACAATGTTAAGAAGGACAAGAATTGAGTGTGTGTGTTTCTGTGTGTGTGTTTGGCCTGCCTGACTTTAGAAGACGTGAGAGTGGAGTAGAGAGCCTCAGAGCCACCTCTATCTGACCAGGGTGTGGCCTCACTGCATGGATGTCTGAAAAGGCAGAACAAACCAGTTCACAATGGAGTGGAACGGGTAACGTCTTATAGCATCAAAGCTCCAACAGTGAATTCACTGTGTGTGTGTGTGTGTGTGTGTGACCGCTGTGGAAGGCCTTGGTGGTGCCCCTCAGGGCCTCCAGGCTAAAGGCAGTGATGATGTCAGCCTGCCTGGCCACGCCCACAGCTCACTCCACTGCCTCCACCGCCAGAGATGACATCATCGGAGTCCCGTTGATCAGACCGATGCTCTGCACGATAAAACACTTGTCCTTACTAGATCCTCAAAGACATCACTATCTACTGCGATTATATCCCAGATATGATATCATCTAACCCCAGTTATCAATAATCAGTATACAAGACTACTCAATCAATGCCTGATAGAAAAAAATAACAAATAGTAAAAACAGGAGAGTTCCTATTGCTACAGCTCTAACACTGTGCCGCTTTAGGCTTCAGTACCAAAGGTGTGAGTCCATGACACCAGTACCCTGGAAAAGGAGGAAAGAAAGAATAAAGGAGAGGAGAAAGAAAAACGAAGGAAACGAGTTAGGGGCCTTAATGTATACATTTTATCTCTGTCATTCATCTCGCAAAAACTTGTTGGTAATCTGAGGTGTGTCTTTGGGTTGAGAGAGAGAGGTATTGTGGGTAACCCAACTGTTTTGGCGTGGTCCCAGCCGCATTGAGGCGACCACATCCTGCCCTCTCCCATAAGGCCCAGGGTGAGGTGGGCCAGGGGGGCCAGGTCTCCAGTAGCCCCTACCGTCCCCTTCTCTGGCACCCACGACAGGCAGGAGGCTGGGGGAGTAGAGGGAGAGATCCGTCACACACATATATACATATATAGATATTTTTTTAAATGTTTGAATTAACACGTACGCGCACACACAAACACACACAAATGCATGCATTATTTTTGTGTTAAATCACCAGTTGGCGGCCCATCCCTTAGGGATGAATTGACACAAACAAACAATACATGATACAACATTACAATGATTCACAGTGATAATTCTTCCGATGTTCTGCGCAGTGTGCACCACACGTGCACTCTCTCGTACACACGCATGGGAGCAGATACACACACACAAACACACACAAGCACAATGTACCTGGACAGGACATGCATACACACACTCACACACATGCACAAACAGATTTCACGCTTGGCATTAGTAAGTCAAACTGATGAATCAGAATTTCTATTCATGTTGTTATTGTGAACTGGGTTTACCATTGAAGGCTTTGACCATAGCCTGGACCGTTTCCATGGAAATGACACTGTACCCTTTGGCCAGAACATTGATCCTCAGAGCCAGTAGCATACGGGTCCTCTCTACACTCAATGGGGGGCCCACTCCTACACACACACACGCGCACACACGCGCGCACACACACACACACGCACACACACACGCGCACACACACGCACGCACACACGCGCACACACACACGCGCACACACACACACACCGAAAAGTATTTCAATATGAACACCAGGGGTTGCAATTTAGTCAAGGACAGGTCTGATCTGTCCCTTGGAAATAAAGGTATTATAATGACATACAGTGGGGCAAAAAAGTATTTAGTCAGCCACCAATTGTGCAAGTTCTCCCACTTAAAAATATGAGAGAGGCCTGTAATTTTCATCATAGGTAACTATGACAGACAAAATTAGAAGAAAAAAATCCAGAAAATCACATTGTAGGACTTTTAATGAATTTATTTGCAAATTATGGTGGAAAATAAGTATAGATACCATGATTTTTAAGTAATTAATTTGCATTTTATTGCATGACATGAGTATTTGATACATCAGAAAAGCAGAACTTAATATTTGGTACGGAAATATTTGTTTGCAATTACAGAGATCATACGTTTCCTGTAGTTCTTGACCAGGTTTGCACACACTGCAGCAGGGATTTTGGCCCACTCCTCCATACAGACCTTCTCCCGATCCTTCAGGTTTCGGGGCTGTCGCTGGGCAATACAGACTTACAGCTCCCTCCAAAGATTTTCTATTGGGTTCAGGTCTGGAGACTGGCTAGGCCACTCCAGGACCTTGAGATGCTTCTTACGGAGCCACTCCTTAGTTGCCCTGGCAGTGTGTTTCGGGTCGTTGTCATGCTGGAAGACCCAGCCATGACCCATCTTCAATGCTCTTACTGAGGGAAGGAGGTTGTTGGCCCCATCCATCCTCCCCTCAATACGGTGCAGTCGTCCTGTCCCCTTTGCATTTGTATCTATAGGATGGTATCTATGGGATGGTATCTATGGGATGGTATCTATGGGATGGTACGTATGATCTCTGTAATTGGGATGGTATCTATAGGATGATATCTATGGGATGGTATCTATGGGATGGTATCTATGGGATGGTATCTATGGGATGGTATCTATGGGATGGTACGTATGATCTCTGTAATTGGGATGGTATCTATAGGATGATATCTATAGGATGGTATCTATGGGATGGTATCTATAGAATGGTATCTATGGGATGGTATCTATGGGATGGTATCTATGGGATGGTATCTATGGGATGGTATCTATGGGATGGTATCTATGGAATGGTATCTATAGGATGGTATCTATGGGATGGTATCTATAGGATCTATAGGATAGGATGTCATAAGGTGAATGCACCAATTTGTAAGTCGCTCTGGATAAGAGCGTCTGCTAAATGACTTAAATGTAAAATGTAAATGTATCTATGGGATGGTATCTATAGGATGGTATCTATAGGATGGTATTATTAGCATGAAGCGTGGTGGCGCTCTGAGCCAGATAATAGACGACTGCAGAATTCCAGAGACAACGTTCCAGCAGCGGTGAACGGTCAATTAGAGTGAGAATTGGAGCTGGAGCAAGACACACACACACACACACACACAGGTCGTAGGAACATCTTGTGTGGGGGGTATAAGACAAAGCCTATTATCCCTGTAAGGGCTCAGACACACCAGTAACATTTGCTGGCTGAGAGTACTTAGCACTTCTGAATGTAATTTGAGAACAGGGTGCGCACCAATTTTACATATGGAATCACGTGAAAAAGGAGGGTGGTCCCTAAAACACAGCGCGCCGAACGATAGGCAGACAAACGCTAGATCCACATTCTGTGCGATGTGTGTGAGCCTTAATTTACAATTAAGAGTACATAATCTCCAATCCCATACAGGACAGTTGGTTCACTATCAGCTCAGGGCCATTGCTCTGGGTGTTACTAAACACTGGGACCACCACCATAGTAGACCCCCTAACTGAGGTGCTGCCCTACACTAACCATTCCTCTGACCTCCCATCCCCGCGGACTCTACTGTCCCTGTCTGAGCTTCATACTTCCACATGATTTGCAGGCCGATGGGTTAAAACCGCAGACAACCGTACGGCCATCTCTGATAAGGCGTGAGGGAGGTGATGGGTGAGGAATGCATGGGGTAGGGCAAGGGGCAGGGGGAGATGGGAGATTAAACCTGAGAAGATCAATGCCAGGGAGAAGAGGGGGAGGAGAGGGAGAGTATGTAAGAGAGAGACGGGGGGGGCAGAGTGAGCAATGGTTGAAAGTGGTGTATGTGTGAGAGGGAGAGAGTGAAAGAAAAAGAGAGAAAGTGTGTGAGAATGTATTTGGGCTGGTCTGTCCTCATGTGTGGTTGGGTAGTGTACACAGTTGACAGCAGCTGTGCACCTGTCAACTGGAGAGACGGGGAGAGGAGAGAAGGGGAGAGGAGAGAAAGAGGAGATGAAAGAGGAGATGACAGACATTCCTTCACCACCTCTGCCATTCCTTAGCCATGCACCCAGCCCTGAGGCACTAACACACTAGCCTGGCAAGCTCCATAGCTACTGATAGGAAACCAGAGAAGGCTAACGCTGAAACAGTCTGGTGATATGACATCATGACTTTAAGTATGACTAGTCTTCTATAGTGACCATGACTTCCTATGACTGACGCTAACATGACCGTGTTCCAAATATTTCTGCGGTCATCTCCCCCCAGGGCCGCAGTGGCTCAACCAGTCTTACCTTGGGCCCCCAGACTGGAAATGGTCTCTGTCAAGTACACTCCCACATGCTCCATTTCCTTCTATAGAAACGTAGGATCGCCCCTCCCTTTTCCCCGGGAAGCTCCCGTTGGCCACTTCCTGTGCCGATCCCAGTCTGTGAATAAACAGAACATTTCGGTGTCTGTGTGTCTCACAACACTGCTTACACACACACACACAAAACCACACACATCCTGACCCCCTTGCCATGTCTCCTCTCTGTGTCTGAGGAATTCTATTCTGCATATCCACCTTTCAAACACACACGCACCAACCTCCACCCTTTCCCTTTCCCTTTCCCTGTTTTCTCCAGCTTCATCCCATCCAAGACATACTAAAAATAACAAGACTATATCCATCCCATCCATCACACAGTCGGAAGCCTAGTCCAGGCCTCTCCCCAAGACACGTCCAGAAACGTCCTCTCCTCAAGAATCTCAACCCAGAAAGGGAGCTTCATTGACAGTCAAATGGAGACCTGGTGTGGATCTGGCTGTCCTGTTTACTATCTGTCGTGTCAGTAGTGATGTTCGCATACAGTAGCACCTCCAGATAAGCCCTGGGGCTGTATGGGTCATCTGATACCTCTTCAGCTTTGATAGCTTCCTCTCAGACCCCAGGTCTTGGAAATGTTCCATGGGACCCACAAAGATGTCACCCACCCCCAAACTACTAACCCAACTCCTCACCCCCAGATACCAACCCTTCACCCCACTACTCGCCACACGGGTCATCCTAAGTCACATCCTTACCTCCAGAAAGAGAGGAGGGTGAGCAATGTAGCGTTCAATAGTTAGAAACCAGCTAAAAACCTCCCTCACACATTCTTATGTATACGAACAGGCAGAGATATCAGGAGCGGCTCCGGTTGGAACCAGGCTTCTGATAAGGAGGTGTGGAGTGTTCTGTGTCCTGTCACTGAGCCTGTAGTGTACCTCCTCCACACAACTACACTACGAGCTCTCTCACACACACACACACACACACACACACTGTTGTCTATCAACAATGACAAGCCACCGGGGTCTGACAATCTGGATGGAAAATTACTGAGGATAATAGCGGACGATATTGCCACTCCTATTTGCCCATCTTCAATTTAAGCCTACTAGGTGTGTGACCTCAGGCCTGGAGGGAAGCAAAAGTCATTCGACCCAAGAATAGTAAAGCCCTCTTTACTGGCTCAAATAGCTGACCAATCAGCCTGTTACCAGCCCTTAGTAAACTTCTGGAAAAACTGTGTTTGACCAGATACAATGCTATTTCACAGTAAGCAAACTGACAACAGAATTTCAGCACGCTTATAGGGAAGGACACTCAACAAGCACAGCACTTACACAAATGACTGATGATTGGCTGTCTTGTTAGACTTCAGCGCAGCTTTTGACATTATCGATCATAGTCTGCTGTTGGAAAAACGTATGTGTTATGGCTTTACACCCCCTGCTATAATGTGGATCAAGAGTTACTTACAAACGACCTGCCCTCCAGGACACCTACACCACCCAATGTCACGGGAAGACCAAAAAGATCATCAAGGACAACAACCACCCGAGCCACTGCCTGTTCACCCCGCTATCATCCAGAAGGCGAGGTCAGTACAGGTGCATCAAAGCTGGGACCAAGAGACTGAAAAACAGCTTCAATCTCAAGGCCATCAGACTGTTAAACAGCCATCACTAACATTGAGTGGCTGCTGCCAACATACTGACTCAACTCCAGCCACTTTAATAATGGAAAATTGATGTAATAAATGTATCACTAGTCACTTTAAACAATGTCACTTTATATAATGTTTACATACCCTACATTACTCATATCATCTCATGTATATGCTGTACTCTATACCATCTACTGCATCTTGCCTATGCCGTTCGGCCAACGCTCATTCATATATTTTTATGTACATATTCTTATTAATTCCTTTACACTTGTGTGCATAAGGTAGTTGTTGTGAAATTGTTAGCTTTGATTACTTGTTAGATATTACTGCACTGTCGGAACTAGAAGCACAAGCATTTCGCTACACTCGCATTAACATCTGCTAACCATGTGTATGTGACCAATCAAATTGATTTGATTTGTCTAACAGAACACAGAGGGTGTTCTTAAATGGAAGCCTCTCAAATATAATCCAGGTAGAATCATGAATTCCCCAGTGTAGCTGGGGAAATTATATTTGTGAAATGTCCCTTTCTTCATATACCTAGTTTAAATTGCATGCAATCCTTCAGCTATATGTAAAGTAAATATGTAAAACCTCTTGGATGCTGCACAAGCAGCTTTTTATACTTAGAAAGGCAGATACACACAGAAGAGTTACTCAATGTGTTTTAGCCAAAAAGGATGTGTTTTCTGGTTCCAAGGGTGTGTGTTGTATAAAAGGTTGTGTTGCGGATATTTTAACAAATCGTTACATTCTTGTGTGTCAGGGTGTCTCCCCCTCCATACCAGCCCAGCTCTCCCCCTGACCTGCTCAGGCAGGGTGCAGTGGAGGTGGAATATTTTTTGGAGTACGTAGGCCTCAGATGCTGTCTCCCAACAGGGCTCTGGGATTCATCTACTAATGGAAGGGGGTGTACTAAAGCAAAACTTCTTCCTACACATACCTCAGTCTCCCTGATGTTACCGCAGCAGAGGACACAGTGCCCCATTACAGACTAAAATTCCTGTACTTGAAGTCTTCATCAAGTCTGATTGTTTGATCACCTTCTTTGTTTTCTGAATGTAAATCAGGGGGAGTTCCATCACTTTAGGATTGGAGACGTCCTAATGGAGATTGAATAGGGAAACATGTTGATGGAGAAGCTACCAAATGAATCCATTGTTGATAAGCACCTGTTGCGCAATCTAATCTCGGTCTGTGTTTTAAAATGATTTCATTTTATTGGCTGATTCATTTCATTTCATTTCTATCACCAGTGGATACTCCGTGTTAGTCGGTAACTGAATCAATGTTTTGTTTACTTTAGTAAACCTGGGCAACAGTGTCCACCACAGCAGCCCATATTCACATGGTTCTACCAGGATCATTCACCATCAATACACTCAGATGTAACTAACCCCTGCCATAATAAACCAATCTGAAAAAAACAACCTGTGCTTCCAAACATGGAATTCGTCATATAAGGGAGGACCTGGCCTTCGACTTTCTGTGTTTGGTACCATGTGAGTCCAAGGAGGGGACTCACATGGTAGGGGTGTATGAGGGGAGCACTGTGGTTAAGTGGGGAGTTGGGACGTGCGAGATATTCATGTCGGTGAGGTAAGTGAGAGGGAGACCTAGAGGCACCTCCCACGGTGTCACTCTGAAGAGACTGAGGAGGTCTAGGAAGATGGGGGGGGGGGGGGGGGGGATGAGGAGGAACGTAGTGGGATGTAGGTGTAAGTCGGACTTAGGGAGTTGTAGGGGCGTAAGGAAGGAAGGATCAAAAGGAGGTGTAGGGGTACAGGTGGAGGAAGGGACTGAGGGGGGGTGGATGGGATGTAAGGGGGGAGGAGTACCGAATTGAGAAGGGTTGTTGGAAAGGTGTGAGGGAGAGTTCGAGGAGAGAACCCGCGCACACATTCCAGGCATGCCCGCTCCATTGTAGGAGGCTAATGAGGCGAGTGAGTGCTGCTCCGGGGCGAGAGAGACAAAACCCTCGGAACGCCGTCCGGCACGGTAAAGTGAGCTAACGGGAAAGGAATTCCAAACACTGGACATGGGAAAGCATGGCTCAGAGCCAGCAGATCGCTCTCTCACACAGACACACAACTCATTGTGGTTAAGTAATCATGTCTTTAGAATGTGTATGAGTTCACATCAACTGGGTGGACACTATCCCTGGGTTGACTTCCCCTTTGTGACATAGAGACAGATGTTGGTACCAACAATCACATACATCAATTGGGACAGACACACAGTCACATGGCTGATCTGCCAAACTGACAATGATCTTTGAGGAGTTTCACAACGTAGCCTTTTTCATTTAAATCTAGTTTTAGAATGAGTTATAGTATTTCTATAATGCACCATCAATAGGAACAAATGAAACAGATTAATAGATAATGACAGCTTTAATAAACAAAGACTAATTAAATGTACTAAATGTCCATAGGTGCTCACAGTCCTGGGCAACTTGGCACTGAAGGGAGCTGAGAGACAAAAATGACAGTTCATGGTTACATGACAGCTCAGACAGCAGCCCCACCGTGATACCCCTCCCAGCCCTGTGTCTGGCCAGCCTGGTGAGGTGAGGTGCAGCATCAGCCCTCAGTCAGATGATGGTACTGGAAGGTGTAACGTTTGAGGAGTTTAGAGGATCCCTAACACCAACACAGCATTTCTCTGACCAGCTGCTGGTATTAGGGACGATTGGTGGCAGTCACACACCAGCTCGCTCGCTCGCTCACACACACATACACAAGCTCCATAGATTCGTACAGGTGTAAAAACACTTGTCAACTCTCTCTGCCACACGCACACACAGTCAGTCACCAACGAACAAGGGCACACACAGTGTGTATGTACACCACTCCACACTCATAAACTACACTAAACTCTTAAGTGTTCTTTCAATCAAATAAGTTGTATATTGTTGAAGGTAAATGTATAACCCAGGCTGACATGGACCATGGGAGGGAGTACCATTAGTATAGCTTTGAAAGCTCCACATCTAAACAGCTTAATAATGACAGACTATTTCAGTCCATAGAAACGCCCAGGAAAACCTCCACACCCCTGATCTTATCTCCACTATTTTCCCCCTAATTTCCCATCACCAGAGCAGCCACTGGATCTTATATCAGACATCATGTATTACAAGTAGGGTTTGATGTCGAAGTTATTCAAGATATTAATTAAACATTGTCTAACACATGAAGCTGCCAGTTGAGGCAAATCAAGTATTTTTGCAAAAAAATAAAAAATAAAATCACGTTAACTTGTGGATCCAAATGTCTTTGACTGACTGATCTTTGAAGAGGGCATATCAAAAGCGCTTTCGAAGCAATTCCAAGGAAAGCCTGTGAATACCCGTTGTCATGGCTTCTGAGTGGAATTAACTCAGCTCTCTCCTTAGGGTCAAACAGCCTGGCTTGGATCCCCAAATCCAAAAGATAAACATCACACCTGCTGGTTATATGCCACTTTCCCAAGCAAATTAATCTATCCTTGTTGGCTAATATGGTGAATGAATGGAGGACTATAGATATGAATGATTTTGGAAACATGTATTACCATGGCGTGTGTCTGAAAGACGCAGCAAGCTAACAATCGTCAATTATTTATTTTCATTGACCATTATTGGAATAAGGCAAACTGAAGGAACATAAGTCTTTGGGAGTCGTTTCCTTTGTTATTCAAAGTGTTGGTCAGTTTGAGAGTCCACCCAAAACGCTTTCTATTGGATCTCCCCTGGCCTCGCATGACAAGCTGGAATGGGCAGTGCCATGGGCCTGTGAGTAACAGCTGAACACTTGTAAAGAAGACTGGGGTCTGGACTGGCCACGGGGCTTGCACTTTGAAGGCACAATACGTTTTCAAGCCACTCCGGGAGAGGGAGCCAGCAACGACAACACAATCAGCGCAGCCAAGGAGACCGGTTAAAAACTTTCCCCCAAATTCCCGACTCAGAGAGGGGGAGTAAAGAAGGGGAGAAGTGCCAAACAAAAGCATTCTTAGCTTTCAGCAAAACAATAACTTTGGGAAAATAATTTACTTCAAATACAAATTCAATGAGATAGGCGTAACGGAACGCGTCTCCAGCAAGAATCCGGTACTTTTATTCAACATTCTGAATACTTAAAACTACGGATTGAGTGCTGCAGCAACACTGAATGAAACAAAGTTTCGTAAAAAAAAACAGAATGGAAACGAAAATGCGAATCACGTGGGCACTTCTTCCACTTGGTAAGTGTCTATTCTTTGTATTTTATTTATTTTATTTAATTTGATCAAAGTTGGTTTTTATTTTTGGGGACCCACAAGACCCCATCACCACCTTTCCGTTATTTGAGCAATTGAAGACATTCAATGAGAGAAGTTAACATAGGAGATCACATTTGGTATCATAATTTATCAATTAATAATAAAAGAAAAACAACTAAATAAAACAATGTTGATTATGAGAGTTGTCTGTGTTTCTCCTCAGCAACAGGTGCGCACATCAATAGCCTACAGTTAATAGTGCACGGAAGTTTGTAGCCTAATCAGTAAATCTGTAAAACAAAATGGAATGTAATTTCCATTAAAAATTAAATCGTTTTCGTTATATTCCGTCTATATGATTGACATATTGTTGCTTGGAAGTAATAAAAAAATATATATATATAATTCCTATTAAACATTTACATTACATTTAAGTCATTTAGCAGACGCTCTTATCCAGAGCGACTTATCTTATTAGCCCTCTATCCCACCAATACTAGTGAGAGTCTATACCAGCTGCGCGCTTTCACAAAATGCTGCTCTAATTTCGGTATCGAGGAGTGAGTGAGGGGGAGTTGCACTGTAAGTGCGAGGCAGAGACTGGCACCTGAGGGAGTGGCACCGGGGAGTCAGTGCCAGGGCCGCGCAGCTGAAACATCTGCCCCCTCTTCACGCCCGGGTCCTCTCCTCTCATACTGTGCTCAAGAGCCGGGATGCCGTGAGGGAGACAACGGGACCGCATAATGAAGTGCCCCCGTGACCCGCTCGAGACGACCCTCATGCCTAATGGTGAGGCAGAGTGTTATTCTTTAATTACGCGCAGGTCGCACCTGCCTCTTTCCACTGTAAATTAATGAAAAGTAGAGGCTTTTGTTTTTTTTGTCGCCGAGCAAAAACAGACTGGATGTTCAAGGTCAGCCCTTTTTCCAAAACTTTTTTAGACCACATAATGAGTTAGGCCTAAAACTAACTTGACAAGCATTATTACCAAGCATTTAGGCACTAATAAAAATAATGTCCTCCTTGGATACAAACCAACCTCCATTACCATTTGATAGAACACAAACCATCCATTTATGATATAATAAAACGTGTTCAATCTGCAAACTAACCATATTGCTATTAAAAGAAAAGGTTGAAAAAAGGTTCAAAGAAAAGGTTGAATATACTAGACCATATCCTTCCAGAGCCTACCCCACACACACCACTTCCCAGTCCTTTACATCCTCCATTTGGGCTCATGAAGGTCATGTCATGTGTTTTCCTAAAAGGTAAACCCAGCCAGGATCTTTGTTATGATCGGGCCGCGGCTTGGCAGCCACGGCTATCCTCCCTATGCCTAGCTTATGGGAGAGCGCTAGCGGAGAACAATAGATAGGAAAAACCCTTTAACAACATCCCTGTTCCAAAGGAAGGTGTGGCACCAGATTCCCATCCTGAGAGGAGTCGTCTGAGCGCTCCCTCCGTCTCCTCACACGCACACACAGCCTGGTTCACTCAAATGCAAGGACAGGGAGACGGAGTCCTCATTCCTTCACTCCCCTGGAAATGTACCTACTAAAAGTGTGGGAAAGCAGGACAATAAACAGGCTTTGCGTCTGAAATGACACTCCATTACCTCTATAGGCCACTACTTTTTGACCTGAGCCCTATGGGCCGTCCATAAGTAGTACATTGTAATGTGGTCAGGGCCCATTACAGCGCTGGTCAAAAGTAATGCATTGTAATGTGGTCAGGGCCCATTACAGCGCTGGTCAAAAGTAATGCATTGTAATGTGGTCAGGGCCCATTACAGCGCTGGTCAAAAGTAATGCATTGTAATGTGGTCAGGGCCCATTACAGTGCTGGTCAAAAGTAATGCATTGTAATGTGGTCAGGGCCCATTACAGTGCTGGTCAAAAGTAATGCATTGTAATGTGGTCAGGGCCCATTACAGCGCTGGTCAAAAGTAATGCATTGTAATGGCCGGTGCCATTTCAGAGGCAGCCAGGGGATTTAGATCCACTATCGACATTCAGGGGATTGGGGTTTTAAACAGCAGTGTTGGGAAACAGTACAGGAGAGGGAGGCTTCCCGTTCCTCTAGGGAGTAAGTGTAGTAAAGCCTTGTGATTCATCACTGTCTGATGTGGATGATAAAGCTCCACCACACCCTCCACCTCTATCTTCACCCCAGAGCAGCCTACACTCCTACATGTCCAGGCCAGGTGGACATTAATCAGGCCAGTGGCTGGCACCATGCATCACAGACCTTCACTCAGCTCCCCTCCTCCCTTCTACCGCCTCCCTGCTTCATGTCTCTCATATCACAAATACAGGAACACACATGTACAAGGTCTCTCCCTCCCACCTTCACTCTCTACTCACACTCCTTTCTCTGCCATGGCTGGCAACTCCCTTCTACTTTGCCTCTAAGAAAACAGAGAGCGGATGTTTCTTAATAAGAGCCAGGCAAACAAAACATGTGTGTGTGTGTGTGTGTGTGTGTGTGTGTGTGTGTGTGTGTGTGAGTCAAAGAGTTGGCCTTAAGTGAAGTGTCGGTGACCACTATATCACTCCAACCTCCTCCATGATGTCAACTGTTCCACACTGTTGTCTACCAACATTCCTTGCCTAATGTATTTACTGACAATAGATTAATAGCATACTACATAGCCACAGGACTAAAGACAATAGACGGGTCGTTCCACGAAATGAGTTCCTTTGATATTTTAAGTAGTAAAAACCTGTTATATTAAAATAGAACTTCTGGAAGATTTGCATACTTTTTACCCAGTAGTTCTGAAAGTAGCGCACAAGTGCGAAAATGGTATACTACATCATATGTAGTATGTATATACTGTACTCGATACCATCTACTGCATCTTGCCTATGCCGCTCTGTACCATCACTCATTCATATATCTTTATGTACATATTATTTTATCCCTTTACACTTGTGTGTATAAGGTAGTAGTTCTGGAATTGTTAGTTAGATTACTCGTTGGTTATTACTGCATTGTCGGAACTAGAAGCACAAGCATTTCGCTACACTCGCATTAACATCTGCTAACCATGTGTATGTGACAAATAACATTTGATTTGATTTGATTTTGATTTGATTTATATGTGCCTCATTGGATAACGCTGGGCAGGCCTGGGCCAGCCTTATTTCACTGTGCAACTTGTGGGCTGGCCAATCTTGCAGCACTCAAAATGGTGCCACACAGCTTCCAGAAGCTTTCAAACTAGGGATTTCATGGCTAATTGAGATATAACAGTAATTCTGCTAATAGATTATGCATGCGTGAACTACACATTGGCACATCCAGCCCAAGGCGAGAGGTTTAAAAAAATACTTAGGTAGTCGACAAAGTTCCGGATGTCTCTTTAAATGTAGTGCCTATTAATATAGACCACATGGAACATTCAATGAATTTGATTTTTATTATGAATAAAGATTTGCTAAAGTACCAACATTTTGCATTTTGTCATGTCCCTCAAGATTTTAACCCACTTAACCCCAACATTTTCCCAAGCTTGGTAACACTTTATTTGAATAGTCCATTTCAACTATCTACTAACCTTTAACCCTTAATAACCCCAATCCTAACCCTTATTCTAAAGCTAACCCTCACCTTAACAAGCAGTTGCAAACCAACAGATGGTTTGCTGATAGTATGATAGTATTTATTCATGTGATTAGTGAATCATTTTAAGAGGGGGGCTGTCCCTCATTTCAAGGTCATCCCTGTTACGTGAACTAAACTCTCGTTTTAATATGGTGAAACTATTCCTTTGTAAATATTTTCTAAATTAACATTTGTAAAATCATAGGGTATTTTCTAGTGGAAAAGCGTGTTGAGCATAACATGTCTACCCTGTTACCCGTAGATAGACAGGATAGAACTGTTTCAACAACCCTGTCATGGGGATTTATGACTAAATCGTCAACCCTGTTCATTTATTTGTCACTTAGTAGGCGCTTATTATATATATATATTTTAAAACATTTATTAAATTGCTGTTCATGATGGAATGTTATTAGGTGAAATCAAACTCTTTTTCATTCACTAAGTTACACTACCAAAAAGGGACTAATTTTGTGGAACGACCCAGACCTCTATAGACTAAAGTCCTATACAAGTGCTGGACCATATGTGCACATCACAGCTCAACATAGACACAAACTAACCCATCACCCTGGCATCACAGCACTAGAAATGTGTCTGTGTTTGGGTGTGTGAACCCACGCCGTGTGGCAACTAATAATCTTCATCATGTCAGTTATGCTGTGGAGTCACAGACAGTTAAATAAAGGTGAAACAAAATAAAAAATACAATTTACACCATCAGACAGAGACACATCTTTTCCACCCTCACTCTCCTCTACCCACCTCCCCTATTCCCCATTCCCACTTTCTCCCTTTTATTCATACAGTGATTTTACATTCACAGCCCCTCTCCTTAACGGAGGAGCCTATTGGATAAGTACTGTGTAAAGACGGCCTCCCTCCTCCTTCTCTCTTCCCTTCATCTCCCTTCCCTCCCCCAGTTCCAATTCTGAATTACCCCTCTCAATGGGACACCCCAGGAAGGCGGGGGACTACTGGGCTCCTAAAAAGCCTGGGCCGCAGCAGGGGGCCGGGGTTGAGGGAGTAACCCCCTCCTGGCAGAGCCGAACGCGGGGCGAGCCAGGCTTTTGTGTGGGCCGTCACCCACTTAACAGGGTGGCTTTGTGCGTCCGGGGCTGGGGAGGGATAGCTACATTTATTTATTTACTCTCCTGCCACTGGCAGCGCATGGTGGATGTTCACGCTCAGACGCACATAAATCTGGCCTTATTATGGGATGGCCTGGCTGGCACACATACAGGGACAGAGATGAATTCACACACAGCTAGACAGGATCACATACCCATGCCAGAACACAAGTGGACCTGCAGACACACACCCTTAGCATAAAGAAAGGCTCTTTTTATTTTTAAGATGTCCACTGCTGGTGCCCAGGCTGGTCGCCATAAGCCTCTGCTCCCATCCCTCTACCAGTAGTCTATGTGGGGCCTGGGGCCCAGAGGTTTATTTTTACAATATGGCTGTCAGGAAGGCAGGACAATTCAACAAGTCTCCACCCTCTAGGCCGATTGTCATTCTGCTTTAACTGTGTACGGATGGAGGCTCTCACACGAAACAGGACTGTGCTTGACGCCCGCCGGGACCCAACAACAGGACCCCTGTGGGGAGGGCAGGGGAGAGGGAGACACCCCTCTGACCCCATTACTGACTCGTTAGTCATAGTGGGACAGGCCAAGCCGTAACACTGTCACAGGCATGAGTTAGGAACACAAACACTGGGGAAGTTGAAGAACTCAACCCTATGGTAAATGGCATTTAGAGGCCTTATCATCATCTTGTTGCATTTCCATCTTGAAGATCTGGAAGTAACTGACTGTATTTTACTAGGTTTCTGTCTGTGTCTCTGTTAGTCTTGAGTCAGAGCAGGGTGTGTGTAGAGTGTTTCATGCTCTCTGTGTTTAAGTCATGCACACACATGAAGGACGTCACGCTGCTTGCTTAGCGTGTACCACTTCTTCCTGATTCGGCTCACACCGAGGCTCGAATCCACGACCTCTGCCTTGCTAGCACACGTGACCAACCTCCTGAAGCGTCTTACCAGTCGGCGCCATGCAAAAAGCTGGGTATTTGTGGCGTAAGTAAGGAAACTTCAGGCTGAGGAGGGAGTTTCACACATTTACATTTTAGTCATTTAGCAGACACTCTTAACCAGAGCGAGTGTTTGCTTTTATTCGTACTGGTCTCCCATGGGATTCAAACCCACAACCCTGGTGTTGCAAGCGTCACGCTCTACCAACTGAGCCACACATCCCCATGTGCTACACACACACAGTGAGAGAGCAAAGAAGCCCATAACTTATTGCATAACAGAGTCAACAGGAAGGACCCTGGGGTCGGTTCTCACACCCTCTGACTACCGTCTGGCCCTGAGAGGGTCCGGGACACCGGGTCGCACCCCGTGGGAGAGAGACAGGCCACTGTAGTAGCAGACCCAACAGGACGTAGCCGGACCCAATGACCTAGCGATCCATCTTAATAATAGCCTGGTGGAGGAAGAGGCTAATAAGACCTGGCTGCAGGTCAGTCTGTGTTGGCCCAGTTATGCTGTGTAGTCACAGACAGACATCCAATACTCATGGGGATAGTAATGTAATCCTACTGTGGTATACAGGAACCTGCTCTGGTGTGCTCTATGAGTTACAACAAGGGAGCCTATGGCCGAGGAAAGGGAAGCTATGGAGATGGAACTTTCCATGCCATTTCCTGCCCCCCCCCCTCCTTTCTCTGGGAGGGGGGGTCATCTTAAGGAATTCATGTTTTTGAGAGACTATAGGTGCCATCCTGGTGGGATATGTAAATGTAAATGTAAATGGATATGTGTGTGTGTGTGCTTGTGTGTGTGTGTGTGTGTGTGTCAGACTCAGGGGTGCTGCTGTCACCTGTTAAGAAACAGACACCCGGGTGACAGATGGGGTCAAAGAGGGTCACTCCAAAATATGACACCACAGCTAGAGGAAGTAGAGGAGGGGAGATAGTGGTGCAGACAGATAGAGACACACGTCTCACAACAACACAGAGTCTCAGAGGCAGAACACTGTGTGGAAATCACAGGAGCAGTTCACCAGTCCCAGGTCAAATGCATACTGTACATGGAATATCTGCATGATCAGTACAGATGTTTAGAACAGTCCACTCCCAAGACATTGCATAGTGTATGTCAGAAATGAACTGTATCACTCCTGACTTACACATTTTCAAAAGCTGTCAAAAAATGTAGCAAAGAAATACTGTCTGTAAAACACATTTTTTCATTGTCTTTCAGTCCTGCTGGGATACTTCCACCTGTTAGACTACAATGTTGAAGCAGCCTCCTTTCTCGAGCTACCCAGCCTGGTCTCATAGACTAGACGTAACATAGTAAATATAAATCTGGGACACTGAAATTAGTCTGATATGTTACATTTGGTATGGTTACATAAGAGAGAAGGTTACTTATTAAAGCAAAAATGAGCGGAGGGTGGTTGGTTGTTTTAGCATTTTAGCTAATTAGCAAATGTAGAAAACTACTTACTCCTTTTTAGTTACTTTTCAACCACTCAGTATGTTCGTTAACCCTGCCCTAACCATTTTATCTAACTTTTATCCTAACATATTGTACGTTCCGCAAATTCGTAACATTTATGATTCATAATTCGTAACATTTATGATTCATAATTTGTAACATATCAAAATTAAGTAGTGTCTTGTATTTACGTAAAGAATAATACGAAATGCTCTGAGACCAGGTTGAGCCACAAGTGGGCATTACCAATGCTGAAGCAACCTCCTTTCACTAGCTACCAGGGGACATTACCAATGCTGAAGCAGCCCCCTTTCACTAGCTGCCAGGGGACATGACCAGGAGTGTAAAAAACAGGCTGGGCCCGGGGGGAGGATTTAGAGTTTCCCCCTCCTATAGAGCTGTCCGTGTCTCTGGGTTCTCTCCTCATAGTGACTACTAAGCTGCTTAATGGAGCCTGATAACAATTGGCGTGTCTGCAGTTTAGGATGGCAGCCACAGTTTAGGCTGCCTGTCAAAAGGAAGAAATGGAGACAAGGTTTTACCTCTCCCCTCCTCCACCACCCCTCTAAAACAGCCTCTTATCAGACACCGATAAGAGGCTGTTTTAGACAATGTCTCCGTTGCCCCCGACAACCACAATTAATCACCATGACAACCCACCATGTCGGGATTTACATCTTTACATCCTATTTTCAGGTCTCTCATTTACATAAGTATTCATACCCTTTAATCAGTACTTTGTTGAAGCATCTTTGGCAGCGATTACAGCCTCCAGTCTTCTTAGATATGACGCTACAAGCTTGGCACACCTGTATTTGGGGGGTTTCTCCCATTCTTCTCTGCAGATCCTCTCAAGCTCTGTCAGGTTAGATGAGGAGTGTCACTGCACAGCTATTTTCAGGTCTCTCTGGAGATGTTTGATTGGGTTCAAGTCAGGGCTCTGGCTGGGCCACTCAAGGACATTAAGAGGCTTGTCCCGAAGCCACTCCTGCATTGTCTTGGGTGCGTACTTATGGTCGTTGTCCTGTTGGAAGGTGAACCTTTGCCCCAGTCTGAGGTCCTGAGCGCTCTGAAGCAGGTTTTCATCAAGGATCTCTCTGTATGCTCCATTCATCTTTCCCTTGATCCTGACTAGTCTCCTAGTCCCTGCCACCGCTAAACATCCACACAGCATGATGCTGCCACCACCATGCTTCACCGTAGGAATGGTGCCAGGTTTCCTCCAGAAGCGACACATGGTTTCATCAGACCAGAGAATCTTGTTTCTCATGACCTGAGAGTCTTTTTGGTGCCTTTTGGCAAACTCCAAGAAGGCTGTCATGTGCATTTTACTGAGGAGTGGCTTCCGTCTGGCCACTCTACCATAAAGGCCTGATTGGTGGAGTGCTGCAGAGATGGTTGTCCTTCTGGAAGGCTTTCCCATCTCCACAGAGGAACTCTAGAGCTCTGTCAGAGTGACCCTTGGGTTCTTGGTCACATCCCTGACCAAGGCCCCTCTCCCTTGATTGCTTAATTCGGCCGGGAGGCCAGCTCTAGTAAGAGTCTTGGTGGTTCCTAACTTCCATTTAAGAAGGATGGAGCCCACTGTGTTCTTGGGGACCTTTAATGCTGCAGAAATGTTTTGGTACCCCTCCCCAGATCTGTGCCATGACACAATCCTGTCTCTGAGCTCTACGGACAATTCCTTCGACCTCATGGCTTGGTTTCTGCTCCAACATTCACTGTAAAATGTGGGACCTTACATAGAAAGGTGTGTTCCTTTCCAAATCATGTCCAATCAATTGAATTGACCACGGGTGGACTGCAATCAAGTTGTAGAACATCTCAAGGATGATCAATGGAAACAGGATGCACCTGAGGTCAATTTTGATTCTTATAGCAAAGGGTCTGAATACTTAAGTATCTGTTTTTTATTTGTAATAAATTTGCAACAATTTCTATAAACCTGTTTTTGCTTTGTCATTATGGGGTATATTGTGTGTAGATTGATGGATAAAAAATTATTTAATCAATTTTAGAATAAGGCTATAACATAACAAAATGTGGAAAAGGGGAAGGAGTCTGAATACTTTCCGAATGCACTGTATTTCTATGACAACAGGCGCAACTCCAATATAATCGGTTTTGGGTAAGTTGCCGAAATGCCACATATATCAGTGCAGTAGACACTGGTAAGGAAAATTCTTGAAAATCTGTTGAAGTTACATAAAAACACTTTTCTGACAATTAGAGGAGTTTAGAAAAAAGTAACAATGCATATAAACAAATTATTTTCTTTGAGAGCCGATAAAAACTAGTCTCTAGAGCGAAATGGAGAAAATTAACCGGCAGTTAAGCAAATCGGTCTCATCAGTTGCTCGTTCTATCTATTGTCTATCTAGACATTGACTGTCTCACTCTGTCAACCTAACCATTATGAAACTTCTATTCGGTCAAATAAGCCTCACGTATCACATTACCAATTGCATTTTTGTTGACCAAATTCGACACACTCTCATTGACCTCCATAAAATAATTACTCACGTCGTGGGCTTATTTTCGTGGACAGATTTTGGGTGGAGTAAAACTGCTTCGACCTCTTACTCTCTGATGACACTAAGCATGATGGGTTGTTAATCGCTTAATTAACTCAGGAACCACACCTGTGTGGAAGCACCTGCTTTACATATACTTTCTATCTGTCATTTACTCAAGTGTTTCCTTTATTTTGGCAGTTACCTGTAGATTAAAATACTTGGGTGAACTGTTGGAATCCTAGAAACAGAATGATTTATATTAAAAAGCAAAAAAGTGTCATTGTTGTTGTTTGGAACAATCTGTTGACTGCATTTGACCTAACAGAACAGCATACAAACTTATAGTGAATCTAAATAGGAGGAGGAGCTGCGCTGCTTGATGGGGCGGGGCTTGTGTGAGTGGGAAGCAGCCACAAGTAAACTATAAAAACAGACACTACAGATGACTGAGCGGTGTTTCGAAAATATTGCATGCTTCTTGCGACATGAATATGGCACAACAGTATTGCAATTTCGATGTGAATTCGATTAATTATGCAGCCCTATATGAAGTGACAGGGTATGCTGCCTTTGAAATGTATGCTATTTAGTGTGCAGTGTGTTGGTAATGTAGGTATACGTCCTTATATACACTGCTCAAAAAAATAAAGGGAACACTTAAACAACACAATGTAACTCCAAGTCAATCACACTTCTGTGAAATCAAACTGTCCACTTAGGAAGCAACACTGATTGACAATAAATTTCACATGCTGTTGTGCAAATGGAATAGACAACAGGTGAAAATTATAGGCAATTAGCAAGACACCCCCAATAAAGGAGTGGTTCTGCAGGTGGTGACCAAAGACTACTTCTCAGTTCCTATGCTTCCTGGCTGATGTTTTGGTCACTTTTGAATGCTGGCGGTGCTTTCACTCTAGTGGTAGCATGAGACGGAGTCTACAACCCACACAAGTGGCTCAGGTAGTGCAGCTCATCCAGGATGGCACATCAATGCGAGCTGTGGCAAGAAGGTTTGCTGTGTCTGTCAGCGTAGTGTCCAGAGCATGGAGGCGCTACCAGGAGACAGGCCAGTACATCAGGAGACGTGGAGGAGGCCGTAGGAGGGCAACAACCCAGCAGCAGGACCGCTACCTCCGCCTTTGTGCAAGGAGGAGCACTGCCAGAGCCCTGCAAAATGACCTCCAGCAGGCCACAAATGTGCATGTGTCTGCTCCAACGGTCAGAAACAGACTCCATGAGGGTGGTATGAGGGCCCGACGTCCACAGGTGGGGGTTTTACCGTGCAGGACGTTTGGCATTTGCCAGAGAACACCAAGATTGGCAAATTCGCCTCTGGCGCCCTGTGCTCTTCACAGATGAAAGGAGGTTCACACTGAGCACATGTGACAGACGTGACAGAGTCTGGAGACGCCGTGGAGAACGTTCTGCTGCCTGCAACATCCTCCAGCATGACCGGTTTGGCTGTGGGTCAGTCATGGTGTGGGGTGGCATTTTTTGTGGGGCCGCACAGCCCTCCATGTGCTCGCCAGAGGTAGCCTGACTGCCATTAGGTACCGAGATGAGATCCTCAGACCCCTTGTGAGACCATATGCTAGTGCGGTTGGCCCTGGGTTCCTCCTAATGCAAGACAAGAGGAAGGCATTGATGCTATGGACTGGCCCGCCCGTTCTCCAGACCTGAATCCAATTGAGCACATCTGGGACATCATGTCTCGCTCCATCCACCAACGCCACGTTGCACCACAGACTGTCCAGGAGTTGGTGGATGCTTTAGTCCAGGTCTGGGAGGAGATCCCTCAAGAGACCATCCGCCACCTCATCAGGAGCATGCCCAGGCGTTGTAGGGAGGTCATACAGGCACGTGGATGCCACACAGACTTGGCCACACAGACTTGACTTGTTTTAAGGACATTACATCAAAGTTGGATCAGTCTGTAGTGTGGTTTTCCACCTTAATTTTGAGTGTGACTCCAAATCCAGACCTCCATGGGTTGATAAATTTGATTTCCATTGATCACTTTTGTGTGATTCTGTTGTCAGCACATTCAACTATGTAAAGAAAAACATATTTAATAAGAATATTTCATTCATTCAGATCTAGGATGTATTATTTTAGTGTTCCCTTTATTTTTTTGAGCAGTGTATGAACATGTGAGATAAGAGAGGTATGAGTGTATTTAGTGTGTGACTGTCCACCCAGGTATGTGTATGACTGAGTATGAGGAAGCAAGTAGTCGTCCTAATGCTATGGTGTTACGTGTGTGTGGGTTGAGGATCCTATAGAAGCCATTGTTCTAAATCCCTAGGGTCCCAGCCTAAGAACGTGGTCCAGGATTGTTTACGGTGCGCTAGGGCAAGCCCATAGGTTGGGTGTGGTACTTCCTAGGTTATTGTGTGGAGCATCCTGTCCTGTTTACTATAAATAGAGAAACAAAGAGAACGACTACTGTACAGCTGTCTGGAGAGAAGGAAATAAACCACAACAGGTTTACACAGAGTTCACCACAGAGGCTACTCAATATCTCATCGCTGATATTCTCTTGGAAATGCAAAATATGTATAAAACTGTATGCAGCCCACATGGATTCTGTTTTAAATTCTGATTCTGTTTTATATCTGTTCACTCCAGGTTTTCTACTTCACTGTACTCATGCTGATCCAACACAAACAACCTTTATCTCTTCAACTCTCTACAAGCCTCTAACTTCAGAGGTCAACATATCCACTATCCACACCCCTGTTTCTGATCCAGCCCCAAACTACACACAAAATGACATTTCCACCCATGCAGTTACCTCCTCCAGTCTAATCAATGGGACCGGGACTATACTAGCCAGCATTACCGTACCAAGTGGGGCCGCGCTGAGCACCTTTACCGCTGGGAGGTCCAGTGGTAATGTGGAGTCCACCACCATGACTACTGCTGGACTGGACTCCACTAGCTCCACCGGAACCCACACCCAGACCACCACTAGCTCCACCGGAACCGACGCCCAGACCACCACTAGCTCCCCTGGAACCGACGCACAGACCACCACTAGCTCCACCGAAACCCACACCACCGCGCAATTCACTAGCTTCTCAGGAACCCTCACCCAGACCACCACTAGCTCCACCGGAACCGACGCCCAGACCACCACTAGCTCCACTGGAACCGACGCACAGATCATCACTAGCTCCACCGGAACCCACACCACCGCGCAATTTACTAGCTCCTCAGGAACCCTCACCCAGACCACCACTAGCTCCTCAGAAACCCTCACCCAGACCACCACTAGCTCCGCCGGAATGCCTCACTCCACTGCAGGTGAGTCTCTACCTCCACCACCATTTCACCTCAAAACACCTATCACTCACCCAGCATAGAGTTTGGCTGTAGTCTAAAAGCTGAACAGTTCTTATAACATGCACCTCATACATGTTCATATGCGGTCATGTGTGATTACATGATGGAAGTGAAAGAATATTCCACTGACAAAATTGTCCATTCTCTTATTTATGCTTCTTGAAACAGTCACACCGGTGGGTGGGCGACATACTCCAATCCTTACAACCCCATGGTCAAGGTCGTCCTCTCCATCCCAGCAACCTTCCACATCCAGCCCTGTGGGTTCAGGAAGCAGTTTTGCTATCACCACAACCCGTGCACAGGGAGGAATGGTGTTAACAACCATGGCTGAGACTACAACCACGACGGCCACTACCACAAGTCCTCCCAAGAGCTTTATGGTAGGACAGAAAGACTTTTACTTAAAGAGACTTGTCAGGCTGGTTCAAAAAACCACAACACAAATATGATCTTAACTTTGTGATCGTTTCTGCTTTTTACAGTTTGTCATGTCCAAAAGAAATGAAGAGGTAAGGTTTTCTCCTCTCTACTGTCGTCCTAGATTTGCTTACGAGTTTAGGCCTGCGTTTACATTCGATGTCAAAAGACAAATGTAATGACAAATCTTCAGCTGCAGTTAGATCCATCTTAGAGCGCACCGTTAGCTGACAATGATGTGCATCAACGGGACAGAAGTCAGTGTGTTGTTGTGGTTCTGGATGGCCAGATGGCTAGCAACAATGACAAGAAGCTGCCATGTGGGGAATCGTAGGTGGTGCGTTTCACCTCGTTGTATCTTACCTCTATCTCGTTTATCTTCAATAAACATTTGGAGACAGAGTTGACACGTCAACAATCTAAGCAAACCGTCTGTTTTGACCCATAAACAACCAACCCGTCTATTCTCAACACAGAACACAGAGCGACACTTCTCTGTTTCCAAAGTCAGGACAGGAAGTAGTGCATCATATGTCATAAAAAAGGATTCTGCAGGCATTGGGTGGAAAAAGTCTTAGTGGGAAACCTTCCTGACATTTCGCTAGATTCCATCTTTCCCACACCTCTCTCGCGTTCTCCCTCGCTTTCTGACTATGAACAGCTGCTCTACTTCAGAAAGGACAAGAATAACTAACACCTCACTGCACGGGAAACGCTGACGTCCCACCTTTGACCTTTCCCTCGACTCACCACAACCAGCATTGTAGTGCTGGCTGTAATGATGTCATGGTGAAATTACATCAGCTAGATAGATTGAGATTCACTAAACAAGGCATGTTGATTGTTTTTTGTCCCGTTCATAAACTATGAAAACATTTGCCGCAATCTACTAGAAAAAGTTGAAAACTAATGAAAAGCTTTGATGGAGTCTTACAAACGTGTTTGTTTTCTCTCAGAATCATGAGAAGAAGGACCTGGAGGCGCTGTGTCGACACCTGATGTCTCAAATGCACGACGCTAACTGTACTCTGGCTGCGAGAGAGAACAACGGACAAACCACCGTTGACAGCGTGGTAATTACCGGCAAAGGTATGTAAACTACCCAGTCACCACTATTCATACGCTTCCAAGGCAATTAAATAGATCACACCAAATGTACCCCATTTCCTAATGCTAGTCTTGGTTGTATGAGTTGTGTTTTTGAATACATACTATTTGAGAGGGTTTGAGCCAATTGCTGTCAAGGTCAAGTACCAGAAGTGAACAGTTGTAAATTAAAGTTTCCTCTGATTCTTTTAGTGGACAATGCTGTCGTCCAGCAATACTATGAGGAAATCACCAGAGTAAGTCTAACATTGTGTACATATCTCCCTGAATGTCATCATAAACGGGCTACTGGAGAACATGTAAAGCTTGTATTTGGAGGGAGGCGTGTCAGAGTGGGTCTTTATTTACTTTTTCATCTATTCTGTCAGAAACAAAGTGACAACATGACCCTGATTGCCATCTTGGCATCCTGCGGAGCTCTGCTGGCCATGATTGTAGGCTTCGCCCTTTACGCCGCATACCACCGCAAGTCCTATCGGAAGAACCTCCAAGTAATCCATTAGAAAATCAAACTACTCTACAATCAATAGTCTGTCCGTGATATGTCCACATTCTTCCTAAAATACTTACTAATAATAGTTGAGCTATGCTTTCGAAGGGTCCTCACCAAAATCTCCCCTTCTCTTCTTTCAACAGCAACACTTGACAGAGGAGATGCAGACGGTGGAGAACGGTTACCACGACAACCCCACGTTGGAGGTGATGGAGGTGCAGCAGGAGATGCAGGAGAAGAAGGTGGCCCTGAATGGAGAGTTCAACGACAGCTGGATTGTCCCCATCGACAACCTGCTCAAAGAAGACATGCCAGATGAGGAGGACACTCACCTGTAGAGGGGGACTGGAACAGACAGGGGTGCTACTATATTCCCTCGACCAACTGACTCTCCCTTCCCTGCACCGTTACAAGGGCCCTGTTTAGTAGAGGGTTCTAGCTCCCAACGTTGCAGGTAGAAATGTATTCTATATAGAATGTATACAACCTTAAATAATGGGATTTGAGAAATCGCACAATTGTGACAGTTCTATGCAATGCATTTCTATCCGCAACACATTTAATGTTCCTCCCCATTGAACCAGACCCAAGGCAACAACACACAGACACCACCTGACAAATCTGGAGAAAATAACACCCAGAGGATGACAGGTTCTGGAAACCCATCCGGCCTAAATGGGTGTCTGAGTCCCATCGCTGTGACCATGGAAAAGTAACAGGCCATTTGGAGAATACTACACCAATCAACATTGTGCCTAGTTTTAGGAGATATTCAATAAATATTTGGGAAATGTAACTCTCAAACATACACAATCCCATTTTAAGCGCCATTGAGTGTTTAAGGTACTTGATGTACCGCTACATAGTTATTGATTTAATTGGGAAAACCAAACACTCAAACCACCAATATTTCAGGGTGGAGTGTATGAACTAAAATCTGCATGTTCTTTATGCTGTAATCAATGTAATCCACAAAAGTGCATTGAATTGTACACTTGAGCACCTGTACATAGTATTTTCTTATATTTTCAGAGAAAATGGAAGCTGAAACTTTGTAATACTGTAACACTACTTGCCTTTATGGTTAAATCTCAATAGTATTGATTTAAAGAAAATGACCTCAGGATAAAGTGAAATAATCATCCTGGTGAATGAATTAAACTACTAGTGAATCTCAGCTCTGACGACCTGGCAGTGGCTGCTGTATAGAAGCCATATACTGGTGAAACAACGGGGTCCCTGGAGACACTGCTGGGACAGGAGCTTCTACAGATATCAAAGGGAAAAACACTGTAAATAGTCATTTGAAAGTTCTAAAGAATTTTACCTAGGGCCGGTTTCCTGGACATAGATAAAGCCTAGCCTTGGACTTTAGAGCCTTTTCAACTAGGCTTTTTAGTCTAGGACTGGGGTTACTCTATCAGGGAGGCTGGACCCTAAAGATACAGTTGAAGTCGGAAGTTTACATACACTTAGGTTGGAGTCATTAAAACTCATTTTTCAACCACTTCACAAATGTCTTGTTAAACAAACTATAGTTTTGGCAAGTCGGTTAGGACATCTACTTTGTGCATGACACAAGTAATTTTTCCAACAATTGTTTAGACAGATAATTTCACTGTATCACAATTTCAGTGGGTCAGAAGTTAACACAATTCCAGAATTGTGTCATGGCTTTAGAAGCTTCTGATAGGCTAATTGACATCATTGGAGTCAATTGAAGGTGTACCTGTGGATGTATTTCATAGCCTACCTAGAAACTCAGTGCCTCTTCGCTTGACATCATGGGGGAAATCAAAAGAAATCAGCCACAAGTCTGGTTCATCCTTGGGAGCAATTTCCAAATGCCTGAAGGTACCACATTCATCTGTACAAACAATAGTACACAAGTATAAACACCATGGGACCACGCAGCCGTCATAACACTCAGGAAGGAGACGCGTTGTCACCTAGAGATGAACGTACTGGTGCGAAAATTATCTATATCTACAGTAAAACGAGTCCAATATCGACATAACCTGAAAGGCCACTCAGCAAGGAAGAAGCCACTGCTCCAAAACCACCATTAAAAAAAAGCCAGACTACAGTTTGCAACTGCACATGGGGACAAAGATCGTACTTTTTGGAGAAATGTCCTCTGGTCTGATGAAACAAAAATAGAACTGTTTGGCCATAATGACCATTGTTATGTTTGGAGGAAAAAGAGGCTTGCAAGCCAAAGAACACCATCCCAAACGTGAAGCACGGGGGTGGCAGCATCATGTTGTGGGGGTGCTTTGCTGCAGGAGGGTCTGGTGCACTTCACAAAATAGATGGCATCACAAGGGAAAATGTTGTGGATATATTGATGCAACATCTCAAGACATCAGTCAGGAAGTTAAAGCTTGGTCGTAAATGGATCTTCCAAATGGAGAATGACCCCAAGCATACTTCCAAAGTTGTGGCAAAATGGCTTAAGGAGAACAAAGTCAAGGTATTGGTCATCACAAAGCCCCGATCTCAATCCCATAGAAAACTTGTGGGCAGAACTGAAAAAGTGTGTGCGAGCAAGGTCTACATCCTGACTGTTACACCAGCTCTGTCAGGAGGAATGGGCCAAAATTCACCCAACTTATTGTGGGAAGCTTGTGGAAGGCTACCCAAAATGTTTGACCCAAGTCAAACAATTTAAAGGCAATGCTACCAAATACTAATTGAGTGTATGTAAACTTCTGACCCACTGGGAATGTGATGAAAGAAATAAAAGCTAAAATAAATCATTCTCTACTATTATTGACATTTCACATTCTTAAAATAAAGTGGTGATCCTAACTGAGCTAAGGCAGGGATTTTTTTACTAGGATTGAATGTCAGGAATTGTGGAAAACTGAGTTTAAATGTATTTGGCTATGGTGTATGTAAACCTCTGACTTCAACTGTACATATTTTATTGTTTGCTGATGTTAACGTTGTGTGGTAATTTGTTAAACACCAGGGATGACTTGTTACATAGGCCTCTGCACATTTTCATTTTTGTTTGTTACCATTTTTTGTCAAATCAACTGAATAGAAATATATTTAAATATCCATTAAATATCCAATATGTGATTCTGGCAAAACATATTCAAATTCATGTAGAATTCACATGGACACAATAATTCCCAATTATATTTAAGCTGTAAAATCAACCAACACCAAAACAATCCACCACTTATTCTACACATTCCTATGTACTGTTTGTCATTAGTTATTGTGTACAGTCACTCACTCGTATTAGATTTCTTTAACTTTTACACCAAAGTATTTAGCAGTTATTGTATATATTTATGGTTTGTTTGCTGATGAAGCCAAACAACAGGGGTCTGACACACTGGAAGCTGCGCCTCGTCTTATCATGACCAGGGCAGCCATGTTTTCTTATACCAATAAAGATTTGCCAATAAAAACACACTTATTTCAAACATGTGTTGTATTTTTTGTAACTTTTCACCAATGGTAAATTGACGAAACAATCAAAATACAAAATGTATAGTTGCATCCCAACTGGTTACAAACAAATCAAAAGACCGGAGTCATTTATTTATGAAAACCTGAACAAAATACAATCTTTATTCGTTATGTACATTACATACAATGCAATTCTACAATAGGCTCTCTACACATTCACGTTATCCACAGAGTAGTGCTCATTCACGCACTCTAGAGTACCCCACATACTCCTGAGTCCCAGTTGGGGAGAAGAGGGGGCAGATGAAGAAAATAACATTCCATCATTTTCTGAAAATTATAATTTCCTTCCCCTCCCAAAAATAATTACTTGGCATTGTGTTATATATATATATTTTTTTTCTTTTCTTCCAGAGGTGCCTCTTTATTTCATGTTTTCTTGAGCATATTTTTTTCTGACAAAGAAACTAATGCAAACATCGCAAAAGTCTTCTGTGATAAATGACCATAAACGAGTCCTTCCTAAATAACGGGTTTTACTACAAAGCTATGATGGTAAGTATGACACTCCTTTCTCTCTGGATCTCAGGTCAGAGAGCTAATATTTATTTAGGTTAATATGATGGCAGCAGAAGACATACAATAGCAAACAGACACAAACTAGTTAAGCTCACACACTGTAAGCAGACAGGTGTGTGCACCGTGCACACAAGCAGCAAACGCACACAGCACTGACGGATTCAAATTAAAGCTAATACTGATTACTGAGGACATGAGTGCAAACGAACAGAGAAATCGGATCTGATCACTCATCTTCTAACAATAAGAGCAGATGTCTTCATGTGTATGCCTGTATGAAGAAACCAGATGTAATGAATCTATTGGGACGTAGTGTACAATCTGCCAATTTGATTAGGATTTTGATCAAGGAATTATAAGGATCTAACAAGAAAAAATATCTCTAAAGTTTGACTACCACCCTTGACAGGAGTCAAGCACTAAGTGTTTGTCTCCTTGAATGTGAATAGTCCCGCCATCTCTGGTTATCTGATAGTGGAGTTGATTGATCTCAAAACAAAGGGGATGGATATTTCACAGACTCCATAGGCCTTTGCCTAGAGTGTACTCTGCATACTGTACAGCTGTCTCAGAAAAATGCTAAATATATAGACAATACACACAATGTAATGGAAGACTAGGCTGCTACTATTCTTGAGAAGCAGGGGAAAGGGGATAACTTCAATCATCTCTCCTACTGAGATTAATGGAAGAACAATATGAGGCAAATGTTTGTATTATGTTACAGAGGTGGACTAGACAAAATACCCTGGCGATCCGAGACAAACACACATATTGACGGACACACACACTCCCCTATATCAAAGGGCATCCTCAGTTCCAGCATAATGATTGGTTCATAATCAAAAACATTTCTTGTACATCAAAACTTTGGCTGGAGCCACAAGACAGATGCCATTTGCTAACTTGGTGTTTAGAGATCACTTGTGAATGCTCCTATCGCCTTATTCTGAGGAAGAATGAAATCTAGTGTTCTGTATTTCTTTAGGTTTGAATTGAAGAATGTCTAGTCATCACTGTTTGCATAAGAAACAGAGAGAACACAGTAATCAGGCCATAGCTGCAGGGGGAGACTGGAAAGCAATCATTCATTCTTCCTTTACCCATAAAATAAACTCCCATCGTCAAAGGAAGATACATCCCAATCAATGAGATCATGCGAGTATAGATGTGTGTTTGTACATACAAAAATATCATTCTGATACAGCAGGAACATCATTTTGCAGTTCTTACAAGATGGGGAGTTTTGAGTTTAAAAATAATAACATTCATACTTGGAAACTACATTTCCCAACATGCCTCAGTGACAGATCCATGATTACATCACACTAAAGCTACAGTAGCCATTACCAGAATCACAAGCTTTTGACAACTTGACAAGGTTTTCCCCCAAACCCATGATTGATTTTTTTTTACATCGATAGGATTTAAATTGACATATATATTGTCTCGTAGGATCCTTATTCTATTGTTTCTATATAACAAAATTAACATTTTGACACGTAGTGTGTAACAGCATGGCCGTCATAATTATAAATATGGGGTATATAATATGGCACCAATAATACAGGCAGAGCAAGCAAAAATCATGAACTTGGTTGAAGGTATATTCAGCGTACAATGTGCTGACAGGGTGTCCTTAAGTAACACAACTACTTTCACAAGCAGGTTTGTGTGAGTGAGTGTCAGAGAGAGACGGATGCAAGGCAGAGTGAAAAATAAGAGGAAGAGAGACTCCTCCTTGATCTAACAGGCTACTAATGCCAAGCAAACTTAAACGCAGCACGTAAAAGCATCATGTAAACCTCACAAATCAAATGAGTTGACACAGAAGATACGTTTGGCAGAGTTCTGGGTTATTTTCAACTGATAAATCAGTTTATTCAACAAAGACCATCAGGCCCGGGGGAGTTTGTGTTTTCATTTATTTTTCCACACAGTGACTGACATTCAGTATCAACCCCTTTAAATCGCAAGTGGTCTGACCCTCATTTTCCCTTTTAGTTCAGTTCCGCTGTTGAAGAACCAACGTCCTAAAGAGGGGGTCAACAAGTGCAGTCCACGAGCAGAGCACCCCTGAATTTGGAAGGGTCAAGTGTAGAAAAATATGAAGTTTGGCTTTGGGCCAGCCAATCAGTCTTATTGGCATATGGTGGTGGTGCGTAGGGTTCTGGGGCGGGGCTAGAGTGTGATGAGGTCAACGAGGTTACCCTTGGGCGGGGTCATGCTGTCCGGGAAGAAGTTGACGAGCGTGTCAAAGAGCTGCGTGCGCTGGGCATACGTCTGGTCCACGTCTGAGAAACCTGAGAGAAGGAGGGGGAGATGAGCGTGGGAGGGAGTGTGACAGAAGGGAAGAACAGAGAGGGGAAGAGGGATGGAAAGGAATAAAGAGAGCGGGAAAGAAGGACAAGAGAGAAGGTGAAGGGGGAGAGAGTGGGAGGAAGAAAAGACTCACTTTAACTGCTCCACAGGAAGTCATATGAGCTCATAAAGGTCACATACGCGCTCAAAAAGTTCATGTGGGAGGATCAAAATGAAAGTACGTCAGAAAGAATGGCTGAAGGGGGAAAAAGGAGGAGAGAATAATCCTTCCGTTCATTGGTTTTCATCTACTGTGTGTCCAGTGAAGTATGCAGATAACGCAGCAGGCTCTTACCCAGAGGGATGAAGTCAGAGCTGGACTTGAAGAGAGCCGAGGGCAGGAGCTGGAACTGAACAGTCACATCGGAACACAACCTCTCAGTCACTGAACACTAACGCAACACCGCCAACAAATACACTGCCATTTCACTCCTGAGTAACTATGGTAATAATATCAAAACAATGAACATCAACAGACAGGCTTTGAATGTTACATTCTCAAATCATTTAATCTGTTTACTTGATCTAAAAGCAGCTTAATAAATAACACTGCACAACGTGCAGGTACCCCTCTCCCCATCAGTCAACCCTCCCTCCCATCCCTCACCTCTTTGGTCTCGTCAGGGTTGGTGTGGTCCACGGTCAGAGAGAGGTCGTTCTGCAGGTACTTCAGAGCATTCAGAGGCTCCGACTGGGCCTTCTCCTCAAACCTAAAACAAAAACAAAAAAAACACACACAAACAAACAGATCTTCAGGAATAGCTACAGAGAGCTAGAGGAAATTGTTTAGCCTAACCTACAGAAACTCTGTACCACATAAGGTGAAAAGATCACTGCAAAGACTGCAAAATGAGCGAGGAGAAAACCCTTCCCTACAATGGCAAGACATGGCCACTAGGTGGAATCAGTGTCAAAGCAGAACCCAAAACTAGAATTGTGTCATAACTCCTATACATTTGTATCCACCGTTTTGCTATATGGTACAGAGAGGTTACGGTTCAGTTCCAGGTGTCTAGTCCATTCTCTGGTTGTGTACCTGTACTTCCTGATTAGGTATCTGCAGTGTCGGAGCAGGTACTCCTTGGAGGGGCGACACAGCTTGAGGGACCAGAAGTCATCCAGACGCATCTTAGGAGAGCACGACTTCCCTGGGTTTCCTCCAAACAGGTAATGTACCTGGACACAAAGAGGATATATTCGATATTATCCATCAATACCCTCAAAACTGCAGCTGGTCTCAGATCATAATGATATCCTGAAACAGTATTTAATTAAGACTTTTGTGCCCTTATGCTTATAGCATTTTGTAGAAGTGTGTGTGTGTGTCCATGTTCTTCACTGACATGCTGCTTGTTATATTGATGTACAGTGGGGCAAAAAAGTATTTAGTCAGCCACAAATTGCACAAGTTCTCCCACTTCAAAAAAGATGAGGCCTGTAATTTTCATCATAGGTACACTTCAACTATGACAGACAAAATGAGAAAAAAAAAAAAAAAAATCAAGAAAATCACATTGTAGGATTTTTAATTAATTTATTTGCAAATTATGGTGGAAAATAAGTATTTGGTCACCTACAAACAAGCAAGATTTCTGGCTCTCAGACCTGTAACTTATTCTTTAAGAGGCTCCTCTGTCCTCCACTCGTTACCTGTATTAATGGCACCTGTTTGAACTTGTTATCAGTATAAAAAAAGACACCTGTCCACAACCTCAAACAGTCACACTCCAAACTCCACTATGACCAAGACCAAAGAGCTGTCAAAGGACACCAGAAACAAAATTGTAGACCTGCACCAGGCTGGGAAGACTGAATCTGCAATAGGTAAGCAGCTTGGTTTGAAGAAATCAACTGTGGGAGCAATTATTAGGAAATGGAAGACATACAAGACCACTGATAATCTCCCTCGATCTGGGGCTCCACGCAAGATCTCACCCGTGGGGTCAAAATGATCACAAGAACGGTGAGCAAAAATCCCAGAACCACACGGGTAGACCTAGTGAATGACCTGCAGAGAGCTGGGACCAAAGTAACAAAGCCTACCATCAGCAAGGGCATTGAAGATGAAACGTGGCTGGGTCTTTCAGCATGACAATAATCCCAAACACACCGCCCGGGCAACGAAGGAGTGGCTTTGTAAGAAGCATTTCAAGGTCCTGGAGTGGCCTAGCCAGTCTCCAGATCTCAACCCCATAGAAAATCTTTGGAGGAAGTTGAAAGTCCTTGTTGCCCAGCAACAGCCCCAAAACATCACTTCTCTAGAGGAGATCTGCATGGAGGAATGGGCCAAAATACCAGCAACAGTGTGTGAAAACCTTGCGAAGACTTACAGAAAACATTTGACCTCTGTCATTGCCAATAAAGGGTATATAACAAAGTATTGAGATAAGTATTTGGTCAATAACAAAAGATTATTTTCCACCACAATTTGCAAATAAATTCATAAAAAATCCTACAATGTGATTTTCTGGATTTTTTTTCTAATTTTGTCTGTCATAGTTGAAGTGTACCTATGATGAAAATGACAGTCCTCTCATCTTTTTAAGTGGGAGAACTTGCACAATTGGTGGCTGACTAAATACTTTTTTGCCCCACTGTATCTTGGTCTGGTTGATGTCATGTGTCTGTCTGAAACTGATGTGTTGATGCTGCTGTCTTCATTCAGGTCTCTCTTGAAAAATAAATGTTCTCAACCAGACTAATCTGGTTAAATAAAGGTCCACATTTTTTTTAAGCATGTGTGTGCACGCGTGTGTGTGACCTTGTGCATTTCATCGTAGACCAGCTGGTGTGCGAAGCGTGGACAGGGCTCCTCCTCCTGCAGAGCCTTACTGGGGTTCTCCTTCACCGCCTGGTCATTCTTATACACACACGACCTGCAGCGCGCACACACACACACACACAGTACAACAAGTTAGTACGCACATAGCCTTAACCCTGAAGAGGAACACCCATTGTGTTTCTGTACCTTAAAAAGGAAACACGCCCACACACCCCGAAGCAAATATTGGAACACACTTCTAGACAGCCTCCTACGGAGAAACACACACACAGCTTGAGCCGTTACATTGACTTAATTTACTGGACACTCAGTAAAAAGAAGGACTGGAGAAAGCAGTGTACCGGAACCAGCGGCAGGCCGCACTGACAGCCTGTTCTCTCACAAGCACTGTTTCAACTGACCAAATTAGCTAGGCCAGAACAAAGACTTTCTCCATGAAGGTGCAGAGGTACAACACACACACCCTCTGAAACACACCCTCTGAAATAACATTTAGTTCTCTTTTGAAGGGCAGAGAGATTATGAAACTCACTTTCAGGTCAGGAAAGCCTTTGAAATAGGATGTTACTGGTTGACGATTGTATCAAAGTGTCTTACTGTGTGCGTTTGCTGGTGTGTGGGCGTGTTCAACTACACTTGTGGGGACCAGAAGTCTCCACAAGAATAGTAAACAAACATTTTGTTTGTCCCCACAAGATCAAATGCTATTTCTAGGGGGTTTTAGGTTAAGGTTAGAATTAGGTTTAGGAGCTAGGGTTAGTTTTAGGGTTAGGAGCTAGGGTTAGGGAAAATATGTGAATGGGACTGCAATGTGTGTGTCCAAATGGTTAGTTATACAAGACTGTGTGTGTGTGATTCGTACCAGTTGTTGCGTGCGATGTCGTAGATCCAGAATGAGTTACGGACGTTCTCTTCTCGTTTGTCCTTGTCCTTGCTGAGGCCAGACAGGACGTGGATCTCATTCAGCTCTGGGTCTATGGTGGCCCTTTGGGTAAAGCCCGTCATCGGCACTGTGGGACAAACACACATCAGAGAGAGGTTTAAAACATAGATTGATGCTTCTGAGAACACCAAGAGATAATAGCAGGCTACATTGAGATAACACACACACACACACACACACACACACACACACACACACAGAGAAAATAGCAGGCTACATTGAGATAACACAGAGAGAGAATGGCAGGGATTCAGCATTTTTCCTGGTCACAGAATTCTGGGCTCTATGGTTATTTAACGCTATCGCACATTAAAGATTAAAAGACTTGAGAGAAATGGGATAGACCACAAAAGCAAAAGGCTGCTCACATAGCAACGACATTCTCTGGAAACAAACAGGACACAATGCAAATGTATGTTTGTTTTTCTACGGATTTGCATTACTGACAGAACAGGATGTGTTTGCGGTCACAGTGTAAACAGTATGCAACTATCCATATGCATGTTGTTTTACCCCGATTTACGTACATTGCTTGTCTAAAGCAATCCCCTGATTGCACATGATGCGTTTGTGGTCATGACACGTCACAGTGTATACAGTATGCTCCTATTCATATGTATAGCGCACATATAGGCCAAGTACTTCTGTTTGTGGTCATCGGCTGCTTATTCGTCACGTGTTTCAGTACTAAGTAAGAAGCAAGTATAAGCTTTCGCAATGACTTCATAGTGTATCAAATCTATGTGGGTCATTACCATGGCAATGATAGTAAGAACAGTGTCAAAACAAAGAAGAGGTTGTGCTGGGAGGACATTTTTTAAATCACTTAGTACTACCAACTTGAACGAATACATTTTTATGGAACCCACCATATGCTTTCAAGGAAAATTAGGACCATTTCTCAAACAAGGTCCATAGACAGTTTGCCAAACAGCACACAACATGAATTATGCGACAACGTCCTGCTCCAAGACATTAAGCTAGGCATTAACTTCTGGATAAATAAAACAGGCCCCTAGGTCAACCAGCCTGTGTAACTTGAGTAGAGATTACAGACTGTTTTAGAGAATCAACAAAACAAAGAAGTTTATTTGAAGAACAAGAAAAAACCCACCAGAAGGACAGAGCCATTAGAGACTGTGCTCTGCCCTTCAGACATAGCTTTCATCCCAAATAGCACCCTAACACATATGCAGTGCACTACTTTTGACCAGGGCCCATGTGAGTCCCAAATGGCACCCTAACACATATGTAGTGCACTACTTTTGACCAAAAGCTATGGGCCCTGTTCAATAGTACACAATATAGGGAATAGGGTGCCATTTGGGATAGATATAGAGCTTATTAGAGCACAGTTCTAAAATGGAAATGAACAGGAAGATGTTTCTGTGGTACCGGAGCAGAACACAGAGCAGTTGTGGCAGCGATAAACATTCGAGAATTATTACAAGAGCACTGTTTGGGCTTGCTACTTCCTTCCTGCCAAAATACATTCTGTTCTTTCTCGCTCCATCTCTCATGTTCTTTTGCTCTCGCTTGCTCATTCTGCATCTTTCGGCTTCTCCCTTGTCTCTTACTCGCTCTCCCTTTCGGCCTCTTCGCTCCCTCTCTTTCTACTTCTGCCTCCCTCCACCTTCCCTCGCCATCTCTCGTTCTTGCAGGATGACACAGATGCGAGAGGCACACAGACAGAGGTCCTATTAATACTCTGCCATCATCACGCCAGTCCAGTCCAGCTCTGCCCATCCAGAGATCTTAGACAATCTGTTTCAGGACAACAAGCATCTCTTTCTCTCTCTGCTGCCCTGTGCCTTTTAATGAGCTGCACTGAAAAGTCTGTCACATGTCACTTTAATAGAGGAACCATGAGATGGTATCTCCTACAGCCATCTACTGCATCTGAAACCACAGATTCTATTAGATTCTTTAGTGTAAGGGTAGATGAAGATATATGTGATGGGGAGTTCCGTAAAGGTAGTATCACTGAGTCACAAGCTTGAGGGGGAAAATACAGATTAGGCTACACACAAAGCATCAGCTGATAGCGACTAAACGGAGTGCAACGTTGCGATTTGCTCAGGTTAGCATACAGACTGCGTGTGTGTGTGTGTGTGTAGGGTTGCAAAGGGAGGGTACATTACTGGAAACGTTCTAAGTTTACCAGCAAACTACCAGAATTTTGTTATCTTTCAAGGATGTAATTTATCACAAGACATGTACAGGCCCTTTTGGGTACTTCAGATTATCACAGGTGTCTGATCATCTCTGGCCCTCTGTGCGGCCTTTTATCACATGTAAAATAATGAACAAGATGATTTTTACAAAAACTATTGAATGACAAAGCTGTAAAACAATCCTAAATATAAAATATAAACTTAGTGAATACCATTGGTGTTTAATTTGTATGTGTGAACAAACACACACAGACACACACAAACAAAGCTCTGAAAAAAATTAAGAAACCACTGCAAAATTATCAGTTTCTCTAGTTTTACTAATTATAGGTATGTGTTTGGGTAAAATGAACATTTTTGTTTTATAAACTATTGACATTTAGAGCATTTATTTGCTGAAAATGACAACTGGTCAAAATAACAAAAAAGATGCAGTGTTATAATGAGTCTCGACGACTATTTCGCAAAAATCTCCGACAACATGCCCAATAGAACTACTAAGAAGTCGACCAAAACCACCACCCCTGTGGATGTGCATGAGGAGCTAGCTAACGTTAGCGAAGCTAACACCATTGCGGACCCAGGCACAATGGACCTGATGATTCAAAAGATGACTGATAACATTACTAAAGTGATCGATGCTAAGATAAGAACGGTCTTGGAAGCAATAGCAGGCCATTCAGCTGAAATACAGAGGGTTGTGAAACGTGTTGTTGAGGCGGAAGGAAGAATTGCTGCAGTGGAAACTTCAACTACATCTATGGACGCTAAGATAAAAGCACTTGAGAAACAGGTGCGCGAAATGGCGGAGCACATTGACGACTTGGATAATCGAGGACACAGATGCAATATTCGTGTTGTGGGAATCCCGGAAAATTCTGAGGTGATCCTGGACATAAAACTCAATGGGGCATTCAATCGGTCAAGACATTGGAGGGTGAACACAACCATTCTTAAAGACCATACATTCACATCATATTTTATTACAGAGTTTAAAGCATTTTTCTCTATTAACTCTCAATCAACAGATAACCCCTCGCTCTTTTGGGAGACCTGTAAAGCGTATGCCAGGGGTCTGATTATGTCATACACAGCTACTAAGAGACGGAAAAAGCGGAAAAAGCTAAAAATGTTATAGGGTGAATTAGGAACTAAAGAGAAGGACTACATTAAAACGCCCACTCCTGCCCTATTAATGGAAATATCGTTAGACTCTCTCCTAACACAGGACGCTGAAAAGAAAATGAGATTTGTCAGGCAAAAGCTATATGAACATGGCGATAAGCCAGGAAAGTACTTGGCATACCTAGCTAAAAAGAGGGCTGACTCTCAGTCAATTGCTACTATTACTGATTCTGATGGTAATCATTTATATGAAAATAAATTGATAAGTGACTAATTTAAGAAATTTTATACAAACCTTTATGCCTCAGAACTGCCAAAAGATGCACCCAAATTAATGGAGAACTTATTTTGGAAGATTGAGCTCCCTACTATCTCCGAAGAGCAGAGGTCCCTCCTTAATGCCCCTATTACCAAGGAAGAGATAGTGTTCGCAATTAAGAATCTGCAAAATGGTAAGGCCCCAGGACCAGACGGGTTTTGTAGAGAGTACTATAAAGAGTTCCATGGCCTGATCCTTGAGCCATTGCGTGATATGTTTAACCACTCATTTTCAAATGACCAACTCCCTCAAACGCTGAGAAAAGCCAACATTTCACTTATTCTCAAAAAGGGAAAATGTCCAGAGTCTTGTTCCTCGTACAGTCTTGTTTCCCTTCTGAATGTGGATAGAAAATTGCTTTCTAAAATTCTAGCCACAAGATTAGAGGACTCACTGCCACTAATTGTGAAATAAGACCAAACTGGCTTCATTAGGGGCCGTAAGTCATGCAACAATGTCAGGCGCCTTCTTTAGACTAGTTGAGTATCTGGAGCATCAGCATTTCTGGGTTCGATTACAGGCTCAAAATGGCCAGAAACAAAGAACTGTCTTCTGAAACTCGTCAGTCTATTCTTGTTCTGAGAAATGAAAGCTATTCCATGCGAGAAATTGCCAAGAAACTGAAGATCTGGTCAGCTCTATTGAGCTGTTGTGGGAGCAGCTTGACAGTATGGTAAGTAAGAAGTGCCCATCAAGCCAAACCCAATTTATGGGAGGTGCTTCAGGAAGCATGGTGTGAAATCTCTTCAGATTACCTCAACAAACTGACAACCAGAACGCCAAAGGTCTATAAGGCTGTAATTGCTGCAAATGGAGGATTCTTTGACGAAAGCAAAGTTTGAAGAACACAATCATTATTTCAATTTTTTAAAAGTTACATAACCGTGTCAACGTCTTGACTAAACTCAGCAAAAAAAGAAACGTCCCTTTTTCAGGACCCTGTCTTTCAAAGATTCTTTGTAAAAATCCAAATAACTTCACAGATCTTAATTGTAAAGGGTTTAAACACTGTTTCCCATGCTTGTTCAATGAACCATAAACAATTAATGAACATGCACCTGTGGAATGGTCGTTAAGACACTAACAGTTTACAGATGGTAGGCAATTAAGGTCAATTGGTAGAAGATTGGGGTAAGACTCACAGCAAGAACTGGCAAATCTGGTGCAGTCCATGAGGACGAGATGCACTGCAGTACTTAATGCAGCTGGTGGCCACACCAGATACTGACTGTTACTTTTGATTTTGACCTCCCCCTTTGTTCAGGGACACATTATTCAATTTCTATTAGTCACATGTCTGTGGAACTTGTTCAGTTTATGTCTCAGTTGTTGAATCTTGTTATGTTCATCCAAATATTTACACAAGTTTGCTGAAAATAAACGCAGTTGACAGTGAGAGGACGTTTCCTTTTTTGCTGAGCTGATATGATAACTTTGGTAATTTATGTTTGAATATATATTTATTTATTAGACAGACAGACAGTATCAGTCAAATGTTTGGACAAACCTACTCAAAGGTTTTTCTTTATTATTATTATTTTTTAAATACAAATTTCTACATTGTAGAATAATAGTGAAGACATCAAAACTATGAAATATCACATATGGAATCATGTAGTAACCAAAAAAGTAAAAGATCCTTCCTGAAAAAGGGACGTTTCTTTTTTTGCTGAGTTTATGTTATCTTTTCTGTTAATTATCAAAATTACTGAAGGTTCCAGTAACTTCGGTGAAATACCAGTAGCTTTGCAACCCTGTGTGTGTGTAATAGAAAAAGTAGAGGATGAAAGAGTGTGGTTCTGTGAGAGAGTGAGAATAAAACCCAAAGAGAAAGTGAATTGTGAGAGATTGAAACAGTGTGTGTGTGTGGTGTGAGAGCGCAATCTAATGAAATGTTCCTGTGGTTTTGCTAAATACCACAATAATACGGGGGTGGGAATTTCTAAGAACCCCACTTGCACATGACAAAAATGCTATTCTCAGAAGCCGATGACATCAACTGCTCACTTTCTAATCACAGCAAGCAATTATGAATTCCAACTTTGTAAAGAAACGCACTACGGCCACGCTACTGGATTCTCTGTTGCCCTGCAGAATGGTCGGAACCCAGGGTGCAAGTGCATCGTGCTGAAAGCAGTAAAGGGGACTTCTACATGAAAACCTAAATAAGTTTAGCCTTGCAACACCCTTGGCATTAGACCTGCCAATCTGACATCTGACCAGATCCATTTGGAACAAAATGTTGGCACTAAACAATGAAGGTGCCGGTTGTACGATACTAAGCGGACAGTCTTACCCATGCCGGAGTCCTTCTTGGTTCCGTCTGAGATGATCTCCACATGGTCCCCGTCCACGTCGTAGCTGAAGAAGTCATTCAGGTACGTCTTTGACCTCTGACCTCCGAACACATACAGACAACGATTCCTCTGGAGAAAGGAAGGGGGGGATGAGAGAGAGAAGAGCAAAATCTAGTTCATAGTTCATGCCAACACTGAATGGTTTACATTCTTCTGTGAAACAAGATAATAGTCTGAACAATTTTCCTTGGCTTCATAAACGTCCTGAGAGTAAAATTGGTGCATATTTGTTCTGTTATGTCTTTTGCTTTCTCTAAAAACACAAAACAGAAAGCGGTGAATTCTGAATGCTTCAGTCATGATTGTGTGGGTATTGATTTGTTTCGGTCAATAAATCATTCTGGTGTTTGTGCTGAATTCTATAAAGAATGTCACTGCAATGTTGCCACATTGTGTGTTGATATGTGTGAGTGTATGAGCACAGTTCAGCAACATCCAGGCAAACATTACCCTAACATCAACACCAGTCATGGTACTACTCCCATAACTCACAGTGTGGAAGAGCATGCAGTGTCCGATGCGTGACTGGACATCCTCAGGCCCAGCGTTGCAGGAGTCTTCTCTGAGCAGGCTCCAGGTTCCGGCCTGGCAGTGGAAGGCATACAGCCCACTGAACTGGGGCTCGGACGTCCTACTGTCCTCCACACTGCCGTTACACATCAGAATCCGACCACCAAACGTATATATCATGTGCTTCTCCGAGTCCATACACATCTATAAGGAGAGGAAGGATGAGAGAAAGGGAGAGAAAGATTGGGTACGAAGAGAGAGTCATGAGTTTCAACATTTGGATTTCAGTGTTGGGCTTAGAGCAGTGGAAAAAATATGCAAAAATCCTTGGCATTTACAGATCAATTTTTAGCTTAAAAAGTGGGAAAAGAGGAAAATATGTCAAGACTATAGCCGGCTAAGCCTTCATCATCAGTGCTCTGGTCTCACCTCCAGATGGCTAAGTGGACCAATTATTTAACCAAAAAAAAAAAACTCTGTAACCTATTTTTAATGAGGCCCAAAGTGTTTAAATTCACTCCTAGCCAGTTTGGTCCAGTTTGGACTTGTGTGTGATACAGCTGTGTGAGGGGCGAGATAATGGGGTAACCTGGTGGTCAAAGACGAGCTTGGGCCCGCCGTCAGCTGACGTGTCCTCGCTGAGCAGTGTCCAGGTGTTGGCATCGACGTCGTAGCGGTAGAAGTCACTCTTCAGAGACTTGCTGTTCCTTACGCTGGAGTCTAGGTAGCGGCCGAGTGTGTAGATCTGCCGCCGCTGGCTGTCGATGCACATCTTGTGACAGGACCGCGCACTGGGACCACTCTGGGAGAGGACAAGGGGGGGGGGGGGGGTAAGCCATCACACCAACTATCTATAAAATAGGAGAATGAGACGACTCGGCCCCCTGCTCCCATGTGGTGACTTCGTTGCTACCATTTACTGAACGTTGGTTGATATCCAGGTCCTAATAAGAAACATTACGCATTTGTTATATTTTCCTATAGTGAAACTTTCAAGTATTATCTTCATTATAATCATCCGTTAGATAGACATTACCTTCACCTTGACCATCATGATCATTTCTATAAACAATTTAGTGTTCTGCACATTAAGCAGCTGTAACAATCAGTATGGACCATTTAACAGTGTTGTTCTGTGTCACCATAACTCCTCTTTTCCACCATCCTTCTGTCTTTCATACATCTTGCTCTCTCACCTCCTTCTCTGTGTCTCTGGAAATGCAGACCCACTGGTTCTCCTGAACACTGTAGGCCCAGAAGTCAGCCAGGTCCTGTGTGCCGTCCCAGCCCCCAAAAAGATACACCGTCTCTGTAGGAAACAGGGAGCCAACGCTGGTCAACACCTGGGATGCATTCAACATGACTGAACTACTCTGGTGCCTATACTGAAACACCAAGAAGAAGACTACTGCAAAGCAAAATGGTCCTGAAACTATCCCTTCACACTCAAACCTGTATACTGGTTGAAAATGGCAGATTTGGTCACTGATAAGCACTATTGGAATGCAGTGGCTATACAGTAACATGCTGTACAAGACGTCAGAACTCAGGGTCTCCACTACAGAGCTGCATGGAATTCAACAGGCGTTGTAAACAGCAGTTAAGCGCAACAAGAAGATACACCCGCCCCTCTCGCTAATTGGGCTACTTTTGCACATGTTTAATCAGAGAGGGGAATATTGTAGATCAAGAGAACTTGATTTGTTTTGAAAGATGAGACGTTGATTATAAATACTGCTTTGATGTCATACAAGCAAACCACACACCCACAGGTCCAAATGTGCGCTTTGCTTTTCCATATGACGAAATTCAAGTCCTTTACATTATCAACGTTTATGATCGCTATATTTGATGTACAGTTACAAGGATGACATGGCATCATACCCTGGGTCATTTTTATCAGAAGGAGCCCGTTTGTCACATTCTGAAGAAAATTAGCAGCAGAACACGCACCTGAATGTACTCAATAATCCATTCTATGCACACCAAAATGACTATCCTTTTCTCTGAAAAGTGCCGTATGAAAGCCTAACACGAAGATAGTGTTATATAACTTAGCTAGTCATGTTGGCAAGAGAATAAGCTTTCAAAATTGTGCCAATCTGACACAGAATGCAATTTATAAATGGACCAATTCTGGATTGCGAAAACAATAATTGTGTGATGGGGATGGAGGGCCTTGCTTGCTTCAATTCTTCAACGGTACAGCTAGGAGAGCTAAATAACACACCTAATAGTTGAAAACTCTTTCCTTGAGTCATAAAAGTGAATTGAAATGATTTAGTAACTGTGCACACTTCGGAGAGCTGTGTGGCCACTTCCATACACCAGTTAGACGTCTTAATCTAACGCTTGACTGCTGTGTCCTCACCTTTGGTCCGATAATTTCCCCTTTCAATTGCTACCATGAGTGTAAAGGGTTAAGGAATAGAAAAAGGCTATTCAAGAAAAACTTAGACTACATACTGCCATACTGAGTGCAATCATGAGAATTCTGGGAGGAAATCATCACTTCAACTGTAGTAAACAGAGAGTTACATTCCATTCCAGAAGTCCTGAAGAACCCCTGAATTGAGTAGCTTGAGTGCATAATTAACACAGCGGTGCACAGGTTCAATGGGCCGTAACCATGGCAAATCAGCAGAGCAGCACACAGGGGTAATGTCTGCATGGCGTGCAGACTGTGTGGAGGTTTTTGTAGGTTGGGGGGGGGGGGGGGTTACTCTAGGTCATCTGGATTGGCCAAAAACACAGTACTCAGTGTCTGGGGGCCTGAGAGACAGACCAGTGAGATGCAAGGCTTCTCACAGCCTGTATAAACACCTGCACAATACAAGCCTTTGTCTTTACAAACCCCTACAGGCAAGTAAGCCACCAAAACATTACAGAGCACTAAAATAACCACTGTGTCTTCTACAAAACAGCTTTAAAAAGGCAATAATATGTCTTACACGCCCACAGCAGTAGAAATCCACTTTTTCGAGTTGAAAGACGATTGCAAGAGCTTACCAACGACGTTGGACAACACAAAGTCAATAAGTCATTGTTTTAATCAAAGTAGAATATATTTGGGCTTGAAGTGACAACCCCAAACTGCCCACTTCGTGCCAATGCTGTGTCCTTTCCTATGAAATGACGTGCACACGTTTCATTTCAGGGCTGGGTTTTACATCAAATGGTACCACCCACCAGCATTGCATTGTTTATTAATCAGAAACACCTGCAAAGTTTGCAAGTCGTAACTAAGCTGAGCAATATAGAGAATATTTGGCTACAATGACATTTGAAAACATTGTCAGTTCCGGTCTGGTTAATGGGTTGGGTCTCTCACAGACACCAATGCAACAGCAGCTGGGTCTGGTCTACTTACTTCATTGACTTTTATTGAACCAGAAAGAAAGAAAAACAGTGAGTGGGGTGTCTCGCGTCCTCTTCCTTCTCTGGCTACAGCTTTTAACCATAGGCAGTCAAGTGTAGGCTGAGCCATGGCGCAAATTAAAATAGGGGGTACAAATTTATGTTTTTGCACCTCCACTATCCATTCATTGGATAAATTGTCAACTTGCACTTATTTAGAATTGCGTGTGATATGATTGCATTTTGGAATCACGCTCCCTGCAAGATGAATGGTTTTGAACACACTCCACTGCTTTGATTGGTGCTGCTAGAAATCAAGTGTCCACGAACTTGTTTATCTAGCTTGTGCTGTTGTTACATCAAGTATTAGTGTTTTGTGTTCGATGCGCTCAGGGTGTTGTTACATATCATTTGCGGCACGCAGTCATTGTAGCCTATCATTTCACCTCCACTAGCTGTGAGGTTTCCCCGTGTCCATTACAATGTAGAAAAATGTGTCTCTAGTCCACACCGTTCAATAGTTGGCAGGAACGCAACTTTGGTCTTAACCAGTTGGATAAACACTCCAAACAGCCTACTCAACCGCTCGGAGGCATCCACATGGTCCTAAAGCACACCGTTGCCTCGTTTTGTATCACATTCTAATGATAAAACTGGAGGGGAAAGTGAAAGTCGCACCCCTGTTAGGCTATCCATATTACCAGAGCGTCATCTTATTCTTTCCATTTCTATGGCAGATTCCCAGCCACAATTTATGAACAATGACAAACCTTTGGAGATACAATAGATTGCAAAGACACTGCTTTACCCTATCCACCTGTGGCAAAGTTTTCCCTACATTCTTATGACAAATCCAACTCCAGAACCAGCCATAGCCTAGCTGCCTAATCTTTTGAATGCAGTGTAGCAACAGATAACATTAGTTAGCCGAATTAGGTTAGCATGCTAGCTAGCTACACTGACAGCTGTTGGTGCCCTACTTGTTGTTATTTGTCCACTCCACGTGGAAAGCACCCACGGCATTCCCACCCCCAATTCTTGAATATGCATTAGCAGCCTGCGTCATTCTGCAGAGGTGGAACCTAAACGTCAATTTCTGCTAAAGGACCAGAATGACATCGCCCTCTGGTGGGGGCCTTTAAGGCCAGTTTGTAAAACACATTTGGAAGAGGAAGAATTCCAGTTGAAGTAATCGGCGACATTATAGGGGGTGTTGTCTAGGTGTGGTTTTAGCAGGCATGCCTCACCTGTCTGAACATCGATGACCATCTGATGACCCCCCCTCATCCCTGGTCTGTTGTCATCCTCATTACCTGGAGAGAGCGATGGGAGCAGGAGAAAGGGGTTGAGGGAAAGGAGGGAATAAGATGTAGGTGATGGATGGGAGTGTTGAAAGAAAATAGAGGAGCAGAAGAGAAAGGGGGGGTGGGGGGAAAAATTGATTAATCGCTATAGACCGGTAATGTACAGCATACCATAGCATTTTGTTAATGAGAACACATTTCCTACTTGAGTAGTTTGTCTCACTGTTCATGTCATCTGGGCTTGGCTCTTGGGCGGTTGTACCTTTGTTACTCTTGGGGATGATCTGACTCCATCTTGGCTTGTACTCTTGCTGGCTGATGTACTGGTTAAATAAACCGTCTACAGAGGAAAAGGTCAAACACGGGAAGATTGTCCAGATTATTTTAGCCAGGAGATAGAAGTGAATAGTTTTGTTACCTTTTTAACCTCAAAAAGAAAGGATGATGTCAGGATGACATTGCCACGCCCTGTGGTTTCAAATCAATCTGATAAAATGAAAAGGTAATGTATAGATACATGGATCTATAGTGTAAATAATAAATCACTATGGTATCCACTGAATTTATGAGCTAAATATAAGCCGAGCTAGGTTTTAAGTTCTCAGTCATGGGATGGTAGAGGTCTGTAGTTAGTATGATGATTGAGGTCATGTAGTTGTATTGAAGTTGATGTGTACAGGGCAGTAGGTCCAGCCCCCATCGGTCTTTCTGAGGAGGTGTGGGTGTCAGGACCTTTGACGGCTTTGTCGATGAGCTCCTCACAGGCATCAAAGTCTCCCCGGAGTACCAGGCGGTCGTGGAGGTGTGTCAGCATTTGGTGTTCCAACGCGATGCGTGTCTTCTTCTGCAGCGACTCAAAGGCCTCTGTGTAGTTATGCTGCCGGAAGTGCTTCAAGCACAGGCGGATCGCTTCCTGTTCCCGGTACTAGAGGAATACAGGGGAGGGGCCAGTGGGAGGGAACACACTGACTGTAATATTGGCTCCATCTTTGTTCAATGTTTTTCATCACAAATGTTATACTTCATATTATAAACTGGGTGGGTCGAGCCCTGAATGCTGATTGGCTGAAAGCTGTGGTATATCAGACCGTATACCACAGGTATGACAACAACAAAAATGTTTTACTGTTCTAAATATGTTGGTAACAAGTTTATAACAGCATTAAGGCACCTCAGGGGTTTGTGGTATATGGCCAATATACCATGGCTACGGGCTGTGTCCAGGCAATCCGAGTTGCATTGTACCTATGAACAGCCTATAGCCATGGTATATTGGCCATATACCGCACCTCATCGGGCCTTATTGTTTAATTATAAACTGGGTGGTTCGAGTCCTGAATGCAGATTGGCTGACAGCCATGGTATATCAGACCGTATACCATAGGTATGAGAAAATATTATTGTTACTGCTCGAATTACGTTGGTAACCAGTTTATAATATCAATAAGGCATCTCTGGAGTTTGTAGTATATGGCCAATATACCATGGCTAAGGGCTGTATCCAGACACTCTGCAAATACCACACCCTCTCTGGCCTTATTGCTTAAGTAACACACTCTCCCTTAACCAACTGTGTATGTGAGCGTCTCAGAGGCAGGCTCACCTTGCTGTACCAGTTAAGGCAGGGCTGCACTACATCAGGTTCCTCTATGCCATGCAGCTCAATGTACCAGATACTGAAGTTAAAACTGGGCCCCCAAGACATCAGTGGCACTGAGAGAGACAAAGAGAACGGTCTATAATTTAAGTCATCAACTATTTCACCAGTTTGACTTATTTCCATCTCCAGCCATGTAGCATCCCTTCACTCTAATCATTTTCAAGCTGGACAGAGTCTGTACAACACGTAGGCCCAAGCCTTGGGCCCCATTCCATTTCCAAACTCACCTATTTTAACAAATCTGCAGGGAAACATCTGTTCGTCGATCTTGTGTTTCAAGGTGAAGGTCTCCTTGTTGTAGTCATTCTTCAGGCCACTGCAGAGGAATAAATATGGTACAGACAGGAAGGTAGGTTATTTATACAGTAAAGAATAACACTTCACTGTCCCTCTGCCCTCACCCATTACCTGGACAGGAGTTCTGTCATGTTCTCTTCGCTCATCCCACCAAACACTTTGAACTTCTTCAGGTTGCACACGTGAGTCTTCTCATACTTCCCAAAGGTGATGCTTTGAACGATCGCTGGCCTTTCCATTTTCAACATTAAATACTGGAGGGAAAATAGAGGGGAGAATCTGATCAGCGGTCTCTCACAATAACTCATAACGCAGTGTCCGATCTATATTATCAACACATGACACTGCAGTTTTCATTCTACTGCTCTCCGAACGTGTTTCACAACACTGCAGATGGCACAGACCGCAGAGGAGAACTGCTGTTCACAGGTCATTGGAGTGGTAACTAGCCTGGGCATATCTGCTACCGACAGGACAGGGCACTGGCCTGAGCGCTCTGGGAGAGACAGAGGGGATAGAGCAGCACAGATGGAACATCGATTAAATCTGCTTTGCTGGAAACCAGGCAACCCACAATCCCTGGAGACCCATGTTTCTACAAATCCTGTAGGTTTAAATGGCTGTGTGAGTGAGCAATAACCATCCACTACCAGAGTGCATCTGCTGGGCTTACTAATGGGTCCTCTGATACGGTTCCATCTTCAACAATTTTCAACAATAATAAAGGCAGACATATTGCATCTCATTAGGTTATCGCCTAGGGTACATTTAACACAGAGGGATTACTCCTAGGCTTGGGTATATCGATCTTTCTTTTCCAAAACAGTCCTGTTCCGTCACCTAAAAACATGGCACACTTGATAATGAAAAGACCCATATCTCAATGATTTGTCGTTTCTTGTTGCCACAGAAACCATTATAAAATATTTAAATGAAAAGACTCCGTCTTCATTTATTGAATAAAGAAAATAAGCTTTGCAATGGGGTATAGCTTTATCATTTGTTCAGTATAATTATTTTCATGGCTTTACCTCTCCACAACCTCCATCTCTTTGAAAGGATAAAAGGGGTTGATGAGAGTTCAACATCTTTATTGTGTGAAAAGTATTTGACTTAGATGCAGTGGAGTTTTGCCTCTGCCACACTTGAATGTCTAGCTTAGGTGGTTAAGACAGACATGCTTAGTTTCCTCTTGCAGCAAAAACAAACTTTCAATTTCCTCTGCCCGTAACCACAACACAGTCAAACACGCTACGCTGGGCAACATCCTATTCCCAAAAGTGCAAATGCAAGATGCATACTGAAGATGCGTGCGTTGTCAGCTGACACTTCAATGGGGCAGAAGTCTGTGGATTTTATGACTGGATGGCCAGATAGCAGTTTCTTGTCATTGTTGGTAGCTATGTGGGGAATCGTAAGTGACTCGTTTCAACTAGTTTAATATTTTTCTTGAACTATACCACGTCTTGTTTTGAGGTGTTTTGCCTGATTTCATGTCAATGCTAAAAAGGCTCAAATTCACTAGCTAGCTATCCAACAAGTGTAACAATGTATTTGAGAGGCAACATGTGCACATTGTGCAAATGTATTTATGTTTTCAATAAATTCTGGAGACTAAATATAGTTTACATGTCGTCAATCTAAGCCAACGCAGTCTGTTTTGCCCCATAGTTGAATGCTTTTGTTGCTAGACAACCAACCCGTCTATTAGGCGCTACTATTTTGCAGACACCAGTGAATTGAGAACACGGATGTTGTATGCAACTTGGCACAGACCCTCTACTGAAGAGCCCCATCCCAAGACAGGTAATGCACAAGGCATGGAAGGTGTGTGAGTGACAGGTAGGCTTGAGTATGAGACAGTCTATGTGGGCGGGGCACAGCAGACGTTACCTGTGGAGGGTAGTTGCTCTCAGACGACCACCTGGAGGACTGGTCATTGGGTTTGTCCACCAAGATGTTTCTACACACAGAAAGGGAAAGATGGGAGAAAGGACATGTTTCAGCCAACATGCAACCATTTGTTGTGAGCAAAGGGATAGGGTAATATCCATGTCAAAAGGACCCATGAGCACCACATGTGCGGGGAGTTCATAGCAGCATATCAAATTGGGAGTCAAAAAAAGCTAAGCGTGTATATTTTGGGCATAGAAGGCATAGATACATTTTCAACCATTTTCCATCTTAAAAATTAGGCATAAGTACTGGCTTTGATTTCTGGTCAAACAGAAGGAAAATGGGTCTTCGATGGATTCTCTGGTACTTTCGTATAGGCAAAAGTGGTCCCTGAAAATTGCATACTACGTCACATGTATGTGCAACATGTCACTGCTCTCTCACTCGCTCTGCCGTGCGGGTATCTTGTACCGTTGTGTATCTTGCTAGCTGTCTCATATGGTGAGGGGCTGAAGCTCATTGGTTGAACACAAATTGCTAGGGGGCAGATCCACTTGGGGGAAAATAGCGCAGCACAGCTTCCAGAAAAACAGTTCCTTTCGAACTAGGAATTTCGTGGCTAATTGAAGTGAGACAGTGATTCTGCATGTATGAACTAAACATTGACACATCTAGCCCAAAGCAGGAGGTTTAAGTAGTTGCCAAGGTACCGGAACATGTCTTTAAAAAGGTATTAGAAATACATCAAAACACAATAATATTATTGAAGTTAAGAACTTATATCAACACGCAATTAGTATAGGAGAAATTAAGCTTAAGAAACATTGCCTTGTGCCTTGTAATTCTGTTACCAAAAACACACATATCTTTAAGACAGCTTCTAATTTCTCTCCCGGGTATGACATAAAAAAAAAAAAATTTAATGTTAAACTTGTCTGAAAGCTCAAGACCCCAAATCCCCCCCCCCCTTGCAAAATAACATTCATTATCACTGTCACTGGTATTGCCAATGGAAGGATGCTGCTCTCTGATCCCATGTATTATACAGTAAACTGGCAACCTGTCATTCGGGGCACGTGGTGCAGAGGCTGCTTTGAGCCCCACATTTTTTGCATGTTATTGTGTCACATATCAGTTTGCAAACAATGTAGAAAAAAGTTAATAAAACCGCATACTTAAGGCAGCTCCAAAATGCAGGTGTTCATCCTAGTTCAGTGCTTTCTGTGGTGGTGGGGCAAGCCAGCAGAAAATATGGAGTGTTGCACCGTGATTGGCTCAGTGTTCTGTCACTCATGGGGACACACTACGTCACCGCCAAGTCTAAGAGTAGAGCTAGAAAATTCAAGCCCCCTGGGTGCTGCCATGGAGTTACATTTGAAGTGCCCATCCAAGAAGGCTCAAGGTCATTGGCCACAGATAAAATAACATCAAACCACATCTTATCTACAGTAGCTTTGACTGGACTGATTATGTCAACATCATACTTTCAAAATGTTAGCTGGCAATCATCATCATGAATCAAGTTGTCAATCTACTGGCAAATCCTTTTTAATCCTTGTCATATGAAGAGAAATAATGAAGAGAAATTAAAGGTAAAACGTATCGGTGCTCCTCGGCTATTGGACATAAACATTACACAAAAAGTTGGAAATCGCAAATTCAACAATGAATGGTTTAGAAGGAATCAGTGGCTAACTGCTAGAGGTCGACCGATTATGATTTTTCAACGCCGATACCGATTATTGGAGGACCAAAAAAGTCTATAACGATTAATTGTAAGAAAGCTAACGTTTCAGTTCCTTGCTCAGAACATGAGAACATATGGTGGTTCCTTTTAACATGAGTCTTCAATATTCCCAGGTAAGAAGTTTTAGGTTGAAGTTATTATAGGACTATTTCCCTCTATACCATTTGTATTTCATTAACCTTTGACTATTGGATGTTCTTATAGGCACTTTAGTATTGCCAGTGTAACAGTATAGCTTCCGTCCCTCTCCTCGCTCCTCCCTGGGCTGGAACCAGGAACACAACGACAACAGCCACCCTCGAAGCAGCGTTACGGATGCAGAGCAAGGGGAACAACCACTCCAAGGCTCAGAACGAGTGACGTTTGAAACACTATTAGTGCGCACCCCGCTAAACATTTCACTTCGGTTACACCAGCCTCATCTCGGGAGTTGATAGGCTTGAAGTCATAAACAGTGCAATGCTTGACGCACAACGAAGAGCTGCTGGCAAAACACACGAAAGTGCTGTTTGAATGAATGCTTACGAGCCTGCTGCTGCCTACCACCGCTCAGTCAGATACTTGTATGCTCAGTCAGATTATATGCAACGCAGGACACGCTAGATAAACTAGTAATATCATCAACCATATGTAGTTAACTAGTGATTATACAATAATTATACAATTATTACAACTTGGCTTACTGCATTCGCGTAACAGGCAGTCTACTTGTGGAGTGCAACGAGAGGCAGGTGGTTATAGCGTTGGACTAGTTAACTGTAAGGTTGCAAGGTTGGATCCCCCGAGCGGACAAGGTGAAAATCTGTCGTTCTGCCCCTGAACGAAGCAGTTAACCCACCGTTCCTAGGCTGTCATTGAAAATAAGAATGTGTTCTTAACTGACTTGCCTAGTTAAATAAAGGTGTTAAAAAAACACACACACCAAAAAAAAAAAATATTGGCCAAATCGGTGTCCAAAAATACCGATTTCAGATTGTTATGAAAACCGGCCATTCCGATTAATCGGTCGACCTCTACTAACTGCAAGCCTTGCAAAGCAATCAATATCCTGCTATTCAGTGGAGTGGCAGTGGGTCCCAAGTCCAAGATTAAGGGTTAGTAGTTTAAAATGATAAACATTCAACATTGGCCATGCTGTTAATGAAACATGATTTATGCTGCGCCCAAAACAACTGTTAACCCAGAACTGCAAAATCTGACTTCAGTGAGTTCAAGACAACTGGAAACTCTGGAAAAACGAGCGACGACTGGGAAGAAACGTTTTGAACTTTCATCCAACTCGGAATTGTGAAATTCGGAACTCGGGCCTCTTTCTAGAGCGACGACTTGAAGATCACTGACGTCGTCATGATTCACAACCCCCCCCCCCCTCCAGAGTTCCCAGTTGTCTTGAAAGCACCAAAAATCCAGAGAATGCCAGACTCGATGACAAAATTTGCCCAAAAGGACCGCCAAGCCACCTTCCTGTTCAAGTGAGCAAGGCACAACAAGATGAGTCCAAAAATGTATTGTATGCTGCTACATAAATGATGTAATATGCCAGGAAGATATGTATACCGTGGATAAGAAAGTAATACTAAGTGTATGTTGTGTTAGCAGCCCATGTGCCTCACCCTAATAATTTGGTCCATTTCCACCTCATAACTTAGCCTACTGTTCTGACTTGGTGGTGCACATGTAGCCTATAGCATGTTTCACAGAAATGTCATCATCATATCTTGTAAGAGCTTTCATTGTCTGCTTATATGCCCCCTTTATTTATCCTACGGGTGACTTGGTATACAGAGAGAATACTGAATTCTGTCTGAGCAAATGCTGAGCAAAGTGCTGAGCAAATAGTTATATTGACTACGTCTGTCCTAGCTCGCTCATTAATGTCTTAACAGAAATTACGGATTGCCTCTTATCCGCTTGTCGTGCAAACTATGGCATAAGGGGACATGTCAGTTGTCAGTAGAAAACACATTTGTTTAAGCAAGTCAGCCATATGAGCTGTTTTTTTTAAGGGCAGTAAATGAGGCTGAATGAACTGTTTCGCTGCCAGACAAGCCTCCACTGATAGCCAGGTGTAGCAGTGGTAAGGTGTTGGGACTGCTGTTGGAACTGCTTTATGTAGGTCCTAACAGTTTGTGGACACTGTCACCGTTAAAATGAATGTATTGTTTAGTGTTGCGTCTTTGCTGGCATGTATCCCTCGTTATTCCCCCCCCCCCCCACCAAGATTTACATGCTAAAACCGCCACTGATATAGCATCTCTTGCCATTGTGGCTTTAACCAAGGCACTTGCATCTTGAGCTGGCCTGAATGGCCACATACTCTTATAATCTCCAACTGGCACAGCCAGGTGAGGACTGACTGCCCCTCAGAGCCCGGATCCTCCCTAGGTTTCTTCCTAGGTTTCTGCCTTCTAGGGAGTTTTCCAAGCCAGCTTCATAGCTGGCCGTTTGGGGTTTTAGGCTGGGTTTCTATAAAAACACTTTGTGACATCTGCTGATGTAGAAAGGCCTTTTTAAATCAATTGTATTTAATTTGATTGACTTACCCCCCCAAAGTTAAATACTGCACCGATAGGCTCATGTATAAAACATGTGGTCTGTGGTTCACAGAAGTAACAAGTAAAGGTAGACCTACCAATTAGGTTAGTTGGTGTTTTTCCTGATATACATTTCAGTTTATGAATTATTAACGGATTAAAACTCGTAATACTGTTACTAAGTCAGAGTAGTCACAAACTACAGTTGGGTCACCTACTGTCCTCCCTTATGTTCAGCTCATTTGTTTCATTTTTCTGTCATCTGGTTGTCAAAGCAAGAGGGTGAAAACAGTCTGGACAACAAAAGGTTGAGTAACGTAGAGCACACTAGAGTAAGGTATAATGTACTGTACTATATGACACTACTGTACTAAACTCTACTGTACTGTAATTTGATGCCTAAACTTGTGAAACATAGACGTCCATGATTAGATCAGATTTGGTTCAGTCCGGACCAACCAAATTTGGTCGTGTTTGGGAGCGGAGCTCATTAGAATAATAGCCAGTGTGTCAAATAATACCTATATATGCAAAGGATGATATTGCATATTTCTACCTTTGTGTAGAACTATGCATTTCTATGTAGTACAGAGACCAATGATCAGGGTTCAGCGGTATCCAGATTTCCATACCATGCCTGTGCCATTCCGGGATAGACTGTATTACAGTAGTGCACGCAAGTTATGATTACATTTTTTCAAACATAAAAAACGCCCCAAAGAAAGTACTTGTTAGCAATCTGGTAAGTACAAAGTTCTCATAGCGGATGCTAGGTAAATGCTAACGAGCGCATGCAAATATTTACTACTTGGACAGACAACTCAGCTCAAAGATGCAAGCATCTTAAAACGCAGTTTGCAGCATGCGCAAAACAAATATTAGGCAGCAGGGGATTCTCTGCTGCTGCTACCAAGAAGCTTGATCTTGCAAGCTTAGTTAACATGAGCCATTTAGCAACATTCACAAGTTATGTAGCAAAACCCAGCTGAATTTATTTGGTATATCTTAAATAGTTCACTTAAAACTTCTTTGGGATAGGGGGCAGCATTTTCACTTTTGGATGAATAGCGTGCCCAGAGTGAAATGCCTCCTACTCAGTCCCAGATGCTAATATATGCATATTATTATTAGTATTGGATAGAAAACACTCTGAAGTTTCTAAAACTGTTTGAATGATGTCTGAGTATAACAGAACTCATATGGCAGGCAAAAAACCTGAGAAAAAATCCAAACAGGAAGTGGGAAATCTGAGGTTTGTAGTTTTTGAACTCACCCCGATTGAATACACAGTGGGATATTGGTTATGTTGCACTTCCTAAGGCTCCCACTAGATGTCAACTGTCTTTGGAACTTTGTTTCAGGCTTCTCATGTGATGAGGGACCGGATGGGAGTCCTTTGAGTCAGTGGTCTGCCTACAGCCTCGTTCTCAGTCACGCGCTTTCACTTGAGAGGTAGCTGTCGTTCCATTGCTTTTCAACAGACAATGGAATTCTCCGGTTGGAACATTATTGAACTTTTATGGTAAAAACATCCTAAAGATTGATTCTACACTTAGTTTGACAAGTTTCTTCGACCTGTAAATATAACTTTTTGAACATTTCGTCCGAATGGACCAGATCGCGCATTTGGATTTGTTTACCAAACGCCCTAACAAAAGAAGCTATTGGACATAAATGGACATAAATGATTGACATTATCGAACAAAACAAGCATTAATTGTGAACTGCGATTCCTGGGAGTGCATTCTGATGAAGATCATCAAAGGTAAGTGAATGCTTCTAATGCTATTTATGAATATGTTGACTACCCAACATGGCGGATCTTTCTTCATTCTGGTTTCTGGTTTGGCCCTGAGCGCCGTTCTCAGATTATGCTTTTTCTGTAATGTTTAAAAAAAAATCTGACACAGCAGTTGCATTAAGGAGAAGTGTATCTATATTTCCATGTCTAAAAATGGTATTTTCATCGACATTTATAATGAGTATTTCTGTGAATTCATGTGGCTCTCTGCAATATCACGGCATGTTTTGGAACAACTGAACGTAACACGCCAATGTAAAATAAGATTTTGGGATATAAATATGAACTTTACCGAACAAAACATACATGCATTGTGTAACATGAAGTCCTATGAGTGTCATCTGATGAAGATCATCAAAAGGTTAGTGATTAATTATCTCTCTATTTGTGCTTTTTGTGACGCCTCTCTTTGGCTGGAAAAATGGCTGGGTTTTTCTGTGAGTTGGTGGTGACCTAACAATCGTTTGTGGAGCTTTCGCCGTAAAATCATTTTTGAAATCAGACACTGTGGCTGGATTAACGAGAATTTTAGCTATAAAATGGTGCCTAATACTTGTATGTTTGAGAAATGTTATTTCTGTTGATTTGTATTTGGCGCCAATTTCATTGGCTGTTGGCGAGGGGTTCCGCTAGCAGAACAGGTTAATAGTTATAAGATATATAGCTGGAAAACATTAGTAGTGAATTTCATACATGTGTAACTTGATCACCACACTTAAGTTGCGCTGCAGGAGTGACTCACCATGCAAAGCTCCTATTTTGCTGTTGTGCTTCTTTAAAAACACACGTGTGCCTCAAACCACTGTTTTGCGAAACTAGTACTGGTAAGCTTTATAATTAAAAATTATATAACATGCGAAATGATGAATGCAATCTGCATTATCCATTGCTAGGGCTGGGCGGTATACCGGTATTGATGCACGGACCGGTTTGGGTTTTTACTTCACCTTCTATAACGGTATTTGAATGTTTTTGTTTGTTAAATGTGATACGCAGTGTGTAACGTCCATTTTTATAGTTTACTTCGCTACTTGAGTCATCTTTCACCACTGTCACTCTCCATCCACTTTCCACACAGACCAACATTTGCTGTCCCTTGACCACGAGACACTTGCGTTCAATCTGCATGGTCCATGCAGCATATGCAACAATGTTGATGACAACGATGCAGTTGTCACTTTGCTTCTTAATATAAACCTACTATCATTTTGTAATTACACTATTACCTTGTGTTTATTACATCTGAAAACTAAATGGACTGTGACCTGAATGGCATTCCTAATTTGTTCCGGCATTGGCCAGAGCAAATTAGGCCTACTGATGATGACCTCTCACATCCCTCATCATCATCAAACATGGAATGGTATTGTGACAGAGGCAGTGGTACTACTGTCTTCAAGGCTGCAATTACAAAGGCAGACCAAATCTGGGTTTTTCCCACTAATGGGTCTTTTGACCAATCAGATCAGCTTTAAAAAATATTTATGGGTAAGGACAAAATACCCATTAGTGGATTTTTTATTTATTTTTAGAATTGGGCTGCCTGTGTAAACGTAGCCCAAGACACATTTTCAACCTGTTCCAAGCTAATTCGTGCTGAAAATTGCAATTGCACGCGTTAAAAGAGCGGGATAATAAGTTCCATAAATAGCTGACTGTACAGACATTTCCTATGGTGTAAGGTTACCCAAGCAATGCCATAGAGACATACTAACGTTAGCTAGTTCTCCCTTTGGCTTTGCACGAACGGGTACAGAACAGTCAGACTAAACATGCCTACAAAAAAGTGTAGGTGAAAAAAGTAGCTATCTAGTATGATTAGTTAACTATTTAGCTAACTAGCTAATATAAAAAGTAATGAGTGGTTTTGGCTACTAACTTAGTGGTGGTGGCATGCTCGTCTAGTATGCGAGCTCGCTAACTTAACTAGCTAGCTTTTTTTTGCCAACTCGTTAGTATAGCTGTTAGATAGTTAACAATATCGGCTTTACAGTGCACGACAAAACGTCACACAGTACACAAAAATAATCAATTTAGCTGGCTATGCGTGCATTTTGTTTACTCAAGTAAATCTAACTAGCTAACGTTATCCCCGTTGCCTAACGGTGGAGTAGTTAGCTCGCAGTCAAGCTAGGCCGTGGAGAGACGATTCGATGCACTGTGGCAGTAATGAGACCGGCAGCCACGAAAACAAATATATACATGTGGTCAACGTATGTGTGCATTACTCACTCTGGTAAATATGTGGAGGAATAAGAGCTCCATTTAAAAACACTGAAGGAGATGACCCTGTTCTCTGGAACGACCGCCATCTTGTTGCAGAAAATGACAAGCAGCAAAGGCTCGAGTGACAGTTCTTAAAGAGACAATACACTTTAATTCGATTAATGCTTTTGGTTACATCGGTCAAGTTCAATAATAGACAAAACTGTTCCAAATATTTATGAGGACATGATAATGATTAGTGACCCTGGAAATGTGCAGGGAACACTTGGACCAAGTTATTTCAACCAGACTGCTTCCATTTGGCTTAGTGTTCGTGTGTGTGTGTGTTATCATCGCAATAGGTTTTTCCTGACACCTATTTTACCTGCAGATATAATATAGTTTAGAAACTTTTAGAAACTATTCAGTATAGGCTTGTCTCATTTGTTGCACGTTGAGACACTGAACAGCATCAATAGAATTTAGAATATGTTTGAAATACTGTATCTCTCAAAGATATGCAACCGGTATTACCTTACACAAGCAGGACTGATGTTTCCTCCTGTGTTTGGTTTTCCTTATCCATTTTTAACATAAGCCCATATCTTTTAGTTCCCAATGTGTTTCCCACCAAATTCCCGATGATGAGGATATCACAGGATAATAGAGTCACTGCTTCATGTTTATGTCATCTTCCCTGATGATCTCAGTTCCAGCCTGAAAGTCACAGGGTACATGAATCCTCATCACCCTTTCCAGTCAGCATGAGATAATAACTGCCCCCCTCCCCCTCCCCCTCACACACACACACACACACACCTCTCTCTTTCTCTCTCCGTGACTGTCCAACCTATGGGGCAATTACTGCACTGATTCGATCTTGATTTCTTGTTTCTAGTTTCTGATTATTTGTGTGGTTGTTTGACATTTTTCTGCACTGTTAGGAGCTAGTAAGACAAGCATTTTGCTGCACACGCTATAACATCTGGATAACTGTGTATGCAGAACAGTAAACTATTTAGTGGTTTACTATTAGGCTATTATATTATTGCAACAACAATAATCGTATTATAAATAAAGCCTCATATAATTGTACATCAATTACTGAAAACAATAAAAGCCATGACTTTCCGAGCGTCAACCAGGCTTTGATCATCCCATCTCCGTGTCAAATGCACCGGTGAATCATTTCCAAGTGGATTACCAGGAAGCTTCTTGATGTAAGAAATGCAAGACAATGTCATTTCTTCTAAGTGCACGAGCAGCACTTGGCACAGGAACCTTTTAATTTACCATAAATGGGATGGAGGGGCACTTTTTATTAGTGACTTTTTTTGTCCAAAGCACAGCGGACAAGGGTTTATTGAGTGACATTGAGAAGTATATATGCTACATTAAATTATGACTCCTTTTGTAAACTATTCTATTTAATTTTCACTTACTCAGTTAAGTATTCGAAATTTGGTAAAATTATAGGCTACATGTTTATCATGATAAAACATATATTAACCTATAGGCCTATCGACCACGAGGTCACTAGACACTGCATTGGTCCTATAATAGCAATAAATGCACCTGCTCATCTCATTCCTGAGTCATGGTCATGTTGATGTCATACCCTACACATGAGCTCATATGTGCGGGAAATAACTCACTATGTGAATCTTTTGGAGACTTATACAATTATGTAGGCTAGCTTATATTATATGGGCCAGAACTTGGACGCTGTAGTCTTTATTATGCGATTAATTGCTCATTGCTGTTTACCGAGCGCAGTGGACTTCCCCATGCCAAATAGTGACTGCGCATGGACTGGATCACGTGGGAGGTCCCTTTAAGTTTCCATTGAAAGGCTTGGCCATGTCACATGATGGACATGATATAATGAAATAGCAGGAAAACAGAGACCGAGTGTACCCTGAGCTGATAAAAAAAAATCTACGCACTCATCTGCATTAGCACCATCGCAATTGCCTCGGAGCAACTGGGGACCAAGTCGGGGACAGGGGCGGTCCAGAATACGTCCCCATCGGACGGGACATGTCTGTCGATTCGCGATTGTACCTGCAGCTATTAAGCACTTTTTGAAGGGAAAGTGCGTGTTTATTCCATCCATCGACCTGGGAGCGGAATCGGTGCTCATCTCACGTGAGTGAACTTATTTATATAATGTCCCAGATGGTTGATACGCAGCTGGGTAGAGGCACTGTTTCTCTATGCTCTTCTCAGCTGTCATTTCTGCGCGTTACCGCAGGTGCTTTCCGCGTGTTATTTTGGCGTTCTCGTGTTGATACAGCGGAGGAATCGCATTGTGTTCAGTGTTTTCTGTAAGTGCGTGATACGAAAATTCGCCCCTGCTTTTGTGGCTGAGCAGATTTAAAAAATAAATAAAAAAATCCAGATTTTTGCTCTCTATAGCTTTGCCAATGTCCGCATTCCAGTTTGTGTTGCGCATATTGAAGTTTAAGTAAGCTCGACAACTGAGTCTTTGCTTTCTACACATATTTGATAGCCTATTGAATGTGTGTTGTTTAAAAAATAATGCCTATAGGTCGTCCATCTCACCCACATCTTGAAGAATGGCACCGCAACAACACACAGACCGCTGTCTGGTCCAAGGCTAGAAAATATGAGCAATAAAATGTTTTGTTTAAACTAAAATTGAAGTCGCCACTATAGTCTGATTTTGCGTTCTCGAGACAGGTTATTTGGAGCTTCGAGAGGGCGGCATTTTTATGAGGACGCACTTTCATAACTTGTGATCTCCAATCGTCATCATTACGCAACATAAACAGAACATAACTACTCATCTTTATGAATTATAGCCTGTTGTGATGTAAAATATTGAGTAGCAAAATCATTCATAACCTGGTTAAAGTTTCTCTGTGAAATAATTGTAAAGTTCTAGAATTAACCAAATACTGGGCTATAGCATTGTGATTGGAGTAGCCTTTATATTTCCGATGCATGGAGAACTTTCCACTGTCAAATCGGAAACTGCGTAGCTGTAGGACCGTACGCCTTTGATACAGCCTATACCCGCCCTCCCTGTTAGCCTACAGGTGGGGCCAAATCCTTTATCAACATGTTCTACAGTCCCTCTGTCGGACAGGGACAGGATGTTAAGGAAATGTGGCAATAACATTCGACGTCACTGCCTTGTACAGTATGTCGGAGTAGTGTCAGGCGTTCAAAACAGGTAGGACCTCGAAAATCTCCGACTTCAGTGTGTTCATGATAACTGGGAACTCGAAAAAAAAAAAAAAAAACTATCTCTGGAAGGGAAAATCGTTTTGAAAGTTCATCCAATTTAGAATTCCAAGTCAGAATATTTCTTGACCTCGGATTTACAAACCTGAATATTTTTTATTTTATTTTATTGAACCTTTATTTAACTAGGCATGTAAGTTAAGAACAAATTCTTATTTGCAATGATGGCCTACCAAAAGGCAAAAGGCACTCCCGCATATATATATATATATATATGTATATGTGTGTCTAGATTAAATTTTAGCCTGCAGCTGTTATATGTGCTGAGAGAAGGATAGTGTAGCCATACTCCCAAGTACTTGTATGAGGTGACTACCTCAAGCTCTAAACCCTCAGAGGTAGTAATCACACCTGTGGGGAGAGGGGCATTCTTCTTACCAAACCACATGACCTTTGTTTTGGAGGTGTTCAGAACAAGGTTAAGGGTAGAGGAAGCTTGTTGGACACTAAGAAAGCTTTGTTGTAGAGCATTTAAAACAAAATCCGGGGAGGGGCCAGCTACTGTATAAAACTGTATATCACCTGCATATAAATGGATGAGAGAGCTTTCTACTGCCTGAGCTATGTTATTAATGTAAATTGAGAAGAGTGTGGGCCTAGGATTGAGCCTTGGGGTACTCGCTTGGTGACAGGCAGTGGCTGAGACAGCAGATTTTCTGACTTTATACACTGCTCTCTTTGAGAGAGGTAGTTAGCAAACCAGGCCAAAGACTCCTCAGAGACACCAATACTCCTTAGCCGTCCCACAAGAATGGAATGGTCTACTGTATCAAAAGCTTTGACCAAGTCAATAAAAATAGCAGCACAACATTACTTAAAATCAAGGGCAATAGAGACATCATTGAGGACGTTTAAGGTTGCAGTGACACATCCCTATCCTGTGCAGAAACCAGATTGCATACCAGAGAGAATACCATAGACATCAAGAAAGCCAGTCAGTTGATTATTGACACGTTTTTCCAACACTTTTGATAAACAGGGCAAAATTGAAAAAGGCCAATAACAGTTGGGATCAGCATGATCTCTCCCTTTAAATAAAGGACTTACCGCGTCTGCCTTCCAAGCAATGGGAGCCTCCCCAGAAAGGAGAGACATGTTATAAAGGTCGGAGATAGGCTTGGCGATGATAGGGGCAGCAACCTTTAATGAAGAAATGGTCTAAACCATCTGACCCAGATGTTTTTTTGGGGTCAAGTTTCAGGAGGTCCTTTAGCACCACAGATTCAGTGACTTCCTGCAGGGAGAAACTTTGTACCGGGGCAGGGGGAAAAGACGGAGAAGCATTGGGGATAGTCGCATTAGAAGGGGTGGGAGATGAGGAAATGTTGGACAGGCAAGGAAGCATGGCTGAGTCAAACAGGAACCCTGACTTAATGATGTGGTGATTAAAGAACTCAGCCATGTGCTTCTTGTCAGTAACAACCACATCATCAACTTTAAGGGACATGGGCAACTGTGAGGAGGGTTTATTCTCCAGGTCTTTAACCGAATATCACTGACACCATAATTTGACATTATTGTTTTCCGAGTTCCCAGTTCTCTTGAATACACAAAAAAAATACTTGCAACTGACTGCCTTTGGAACGCGCATCTCCATCCCCTTTGCACATATGTGACAAGACCTAGACAGACCAATGGCCAATTGATAGATTGTAACATTGCCCAGGCCAACTACATTTTATCATTGTTTTTGAGTGTGTATAAGAAAATAGCATATCAGTCCAGTCTAAATCTCTATCCATTCCATTTATCCACAAAAACTAGCCTAAGAGCCAAAACACAGGTGGCATGAACTCTCCTCCTGTCACAGCAGAGCAGGCTGACATCCCTCTGGACAGTATAAGAAAATATGCTTTCCTAGAGATGGGACTCTTTAACCCAGCACTATTAGGAAACACAGCCATAGCTGCAGGAAGTAGGGGTGCTGAGGGTGCTGGAGCGCCCTCCTAAAAATTCAGAATTAAAAATAGAAGAAGAATTAAAAAATAAAATAAAAATAGCACAGCACCCTCAAACTACTTCCCGTGGCTATGAACACAGCTATGAAAATGCTCTCATGTCCTGTCCTATCAGCAAAACTAGTAAGATAGTAATGTTCACATAGCTACATGCCTTTTTCCACTATAGTTTACAATTTTTGCTCATAACTCTATACAGGCTTAAGGCTGTACCTACTGCGGTCCATTGTCCATTTATGACTTTATCTGTTGATTGAGTCATTGCCAGCCTGAATCACTTTACATAAAAAGAGGAACCATTGAAGGACGTGGTAAATTTCACAGGAATCGAGCCCTTTTTCGTGTAACACCTTGGGGTGTGTGCGTGTCTGTGTGCATGTCTGTTTGTGTGTGTCACGCCCTGACCTTAGAGAGCCATTTTATTTCTCTATTTGGTTAGGTCAGGGTGTGATTTGGGGTGGGCATTCTATGTTGTTTGTTTCTATGTTTTGGCCGGGTATGGTTCTCAATCAGGGACAGCTGTCTATCGCTGTCTCTGATTGGGAATCATACTTAGGCAGCCATTTTTCCTTTTGGTAGTTGTTGGTAGTTGTCTTCGTTTGTACATGTAAAGACTTACGGAGCTTCATGTTAGTTTTTGTTGTATTATTGTTTGTTGGCGACATTTGCAAATAAAGAAAAATGTACACTCACAACGCTGCACCTTGTGGTCCATTCCATACGACGATTGTGACAGTGTGTGTTTTGGTGTAGGTTTCCATTTCTGTGGTATTACAGGTTTGTTATTCTAGAGAAATGTTGATGTATTTTCCTCTTTTAATTAATATGTTTACTTTAATCTTGTGTTGGACCAGCATTTAATTAATTCTGAGGGATTTTGTTTTTGTTCCTCATATCATTGTCAACAAAGTGTCAAATTAGCCTAAATTCTAGACCTCCGCTCAATTTGATCATTCATAATCTAGCTATTGATGTAACAGTTTTCGTCCTCTTCTGAGGAGGAGTAGGAAGGATCGGACCAATGCGAAGCGTGGTAAGTGTCCATAATATAATTTTAATGAAATATAACTGAACACAGAAAACAAAAGAATAAGAGAATAAATGGAAACCGACACAGTCCTGTATGGAGCAAACACTGACAGGGAAAATATTCACCCACAACCAAAATGGGGAAAACAGGCTACCTAAGTATGATTCTCAATCAGAGACAACGATCGACAGCTGCCTCTGATTGAGAACCATACCAGGCCAAACACAGAAATACAACATAGAAAAAAGAACAGACTACCCACCCCAATTCACACCCTGACCAAACTAACACAAAGACATAAAAAAGGAAATAAGGTCAGAATGTGACAGTACCCCCCCCAAAGGTGCGGACTCCGGCCGCAAAACCTGAACCTATAGGGGAGCGTCTGGGTGGACGTCTGTCCGCGGTGGCGGCTCTGGCGCGGGATGTGGACCCCACTCCACCATAGTCTTGGCCCACTTAAGTGGTGCCTTTGGAGCGGTGACGCTCGCCGCCGACCTCGTACTGGGAACCCTAACAGCGGGCCCCGAATAGACGGGAGACTCCGGCAGCGCTGGACAGGCGGGAGACTCCGGCAGTGCCGGACAGGTGGGAGACTCCGGCAGCACCATAGTGAAGGGCAACTCCGGCAGCGCCGGAGTGAAGGTCGGCTCCGGCAGCTCCCGACTGACGGGCGGCTCCGGCAGCTCCCGACTGACGGGCGGCTCCGGCAGCTCCTGACTTACGGGCGGCTCCGGCAGCTCCTGACTGACGGGGGCTCCGGCAGCTCCGGACTGACGGGCGGCTCCGGCAGCTCCGGACTGACGGGCGGCTCTGGCCTGGAGACAGACCCTGGAGGGAGGAGACGGAGAGACAGCCTGGTGCGTGGGGCTGCCACAGGACCCACCAGGCTGGGGAGACCTACAGGAGGCCTGGTGCGTGGAGGAGGCACCGGATGGACCGGGCTGTGGGGGAGCACTGGAGCTCTGGTGCGCAGCCTTGGCACCACTCCTCCAGGCTGGATGACCACTTTAGCCCGGACCATCCAGAGTGCAGGCACAGGTTGAACCGAGCTGTGGGTGGGCACTGGAGATCTGGTGCATACTACTTGCACCTCTCCCTTAGGCTCAATGCCTACATTCGCCCGGCACGGGCGGAGCGCAGGCATAGGACGCACTGCACCCTCCCAGCGCCCCGGAGACACAGCACGCAGAGCCGGCGCAGGATACCCTGGGCTGAAACGGCGTACTGGAGACCAGACATGCTGAGCCGGCACAACACACCCTGGCTGGATGCCCACTCTCGCATGGCACTTGCGGGGGGCTGGCCTATAGCGCTCTGGGCCATGAGCGCGCACTGGCGACACCATGCGCACCACCGCACAACACGTTGCCTGACCAGTACAACGCTGCTTTCGCTAAGCACGAGGAGTGGGTTCAGGTCTTCAACCTGACTCTGCCCCCCCCCACATAAGTATTTTGGGGCTGCCTCTCGTGCCTGTCGCGCTGCCGTGCTACCTCCTCATATCGCCGCCGCTCAGCTTTCGCTGCCTCCAGTTCTTCCTTGGGGCGGCGATATTCCCCAGCCTGTGCACAGGGTCCCTTGCCGTCCAGTATCTCCTCACAAGTCCAGGAGTCCAGAACCCTCTGCTCCTGGTTACCACGCTGCTTGGTCCTTCTTTGGTGGGTGATTCTGTAACAGTTTTCATCCTCCTCTTCTGAGGAGGAGTAGGAAGGATCGGACCAATGCGCAGCGTGGTAAGTGTCCATAATATAATTTGAATGAAATATAACTGAACACAGAAAACAAAAGAACAAGAGAATAAATGGAAACCGACACAGTCCCCTATGGAGCAAACACTGACAGGGAAAATAATCACTCACAACCAAAATGAGGAAAACAGGCTACCTAAGTATGATTCTCAATCAGAGACAACGATCGACAGCTGCCTCTGATTGAGAACCATACCAGGCCAAACACAGAAATACAACATAGAAAAAAGAACAGACTACCCACCCCAACTCACGCCCTGACCAAACTAACACAAAGACATAAAAAAGGAACTAAGGTCAGAACGTGACAATTGAGCAAGTTGAAGAGACTAAATTTCTTGGTGTCACCTTGGATAGTAAACTGTCATGGTTAAAACGTATTGGTTCAATTGTTGTGAAGATGGGGAGAGGTCTTTAATTGATAAAGAGATGCTCTGCTTTTTGACACCACACTCCACAAAGCAAGTCCCGCAGGCTCTAGTTTTATCTTATCTTGATTATTGCACAGTCATATGGTCAGTTGCGGCAAAGAAGGCCCTAGAAAAACTGCATCTGACCCAGAACAGAGCAGCACGTATTGCTCTTCACTGAAATCAGAGGGCTAATATCAATACTATGCATGCCAGTCTCTCTTGGCTAAAAGTAGAGACTGAATGCATCACTTCCTGTTTAAACAAAAAAACAAAGTGTTAAAAATTCCAAATGGTTTGCATAGTCGACATACACACAGAACTGACACACACACTTACCGTACCAGACTTGCCACCAGGGGTCTTTTCACAGTTCCCAAATCCAGATCAAATTTAAGAAAATGTACAGTATTATAAAGAGCCATGATTGCTTGAAACTCCCTTCCATCTCAGATTGCTCAAATGAACAGCAAACCTGGTTTAAAAAAACAGATAAAGCAGCACCTCACCACACGCCTCTCCCATATTTGACCTAGATATTTTATGTGTCTGTACTTTACTGTACTGTACCGTTCCAGCCATTATTATGAGCCGTCCTCCCATCAGCAGCCTCTACTGATATACTGATATGTAGGCTATGTGGGATGTTTAAAATGTATGTAGTTCTGTTCTTGAGCTGTTCTTGTCTATTAATATTCTGTATATGTCAGGTTTCATGTTGTATATGGACCCCAGGAAGAGTATTTGCTACTATCACAACAGCTAATGGGGATCCTAATAAAATAACCCAAATAAACAGTTGTCAACAACAAGCAGAAGAAATGTGAATGAAGCATGTTTGAGTTTGAGCATGTTATTATAGTTGTTTTTAGTGGGGATATTCTAACATCCCATTTCAAAGGAGAGGTTCAGGGATATAAGCAGTTGTTTCCTCTGGAGGGTGCATGACTTTTTAATTTTATTTATTTAACTAGGCAAGTCAGTTAAGAACAAATTCTTAATTTCATTAACGGCCTAGGGATAAGTGGGTTAACTGCCTGTTCAGGGGCAGAACAACAGATTTGTACCTTGTTAGCTCGGGGATATGAACTTGCAACCTTTCGGTTACTAGTCCAATGCTCTAACCACTAGGCTACCCTGCTGCCGACTTAGCTAAACTATGCACTGCACTTCACTACAGAGGAAGCAGCGAGATTAGTGACATGTTTAAAATGGCTAGAGTGTCACTCAAGTACTGAAGTGTATTTGTGTGTGTTTGTGTGTGTGTGTGTGTGTGTGTCTGGTGTAAGTCCATGCTGAAACTGACATCGCAGTCTGCGTCACAGGCCATGTATTAAGTCCAGTGTTGACAGTCTCCCTGTTACAGGCCAAATGGGTCTGTTCTTGTCCATAACAACAAACATACCATTTAATTTAATGATATGTTGTTGTGTTTGTCTTTTAGCCACGGCTGTATTTAAAGTTGAAGCATGCAGACAGCGCCTGTGTCTGTGTAATTTGCAGCAGACTGCAATTTAATTCCTGTCCTCTTTCCCCTCCCTAACTCCATAAGCCATCACTACTGGTGAGTCAACAGTAGCTCAGCAAATGTTACTTGAAAACACTTGGATTGCAGACTGATTTGAGTACAGAGATCATTGAGGTTGGTGGTTTCACTGTGTGTGGGATGTTGTTGAATTATTGCATTTCCTCAGGCAGGTGTGTTGTACTCAGAGTGTTGGTGTGTGTTTCTAGTTATACATTTGTCTCTGTATGTATCTGTGTGCCTCTGAGTGGGAGACAGCTGGTTTTTAACCCAGCTGTTAAAGTTTTATTTCCGCTTGGTGCTTGTGGTTGTGATGAACTACTCCTGTGTGTGTGTGTGTGTGTGTGTGTGTGTGTGTGTGTGTGTGTGTGTGTGTGTGTGTGTGTGTGTGTGTGTGTGTGTGTGTGTGTGTGTGCAACTGTGTGTGTGTGTGCAACTGTGTGTGTGTGTGCAACTGTGTGTGTGTGTGTGTGTGTGTGTGTGTGCGACTGTGTTTACATCTCACAGTGGACTAGGAGGGGAAGTGACGCAGGAAGCGGCAGAAGAACAAGAGCTGCAGACATTAGGCTACACTGCTGCAGAGAAACGGGGGGAGAAATGGAGGGAGAAAGAGAGGGAGAAACTAGCTGTATGTGCAGTGCTGCTGAAATACTCCATCATTTGCCTCTGCTCACAAGAAACAGACGTAGACAAGTTTAGTGTGTCTGTTGGAGTGTGAGTCTGTTGGAGTGTGTGTCTGTTGGAGTTTGCGTCTGTTGGAGTGTGAGTCTGTTGGAGTGTGAGTCTGTTGGAGTGTGAGTCTGTTGGAGTGTGAGTCTGTTGGAGTGTGAGTCTGGAGTGTGCGTCTGTTGGAGTGTGCGTCTGTTGGAGTGTGCGTCTGTTGGAGTGTGCGTCTGTTGGAGTGTGCGTCTGTTGGAGTGTGCGTCTGTTGGAGTGTGCGTCTGTTGGAGTGTGAGTCTGTTGGAGTGTGAGTCTGTTGGAGTGTGAGTCTGTTGGAGTGTGAGTCTGTTGGAGTGTGCGTCTGTTGGAGTGTGTGTCTGTGTTTGATAACAAGATGTTAACCGTAACGTGGCATGGCATTTGTGTATCCAGAGCCCTCCCTGTTCCTGCTCTCAGCAAACTCTACTGTTGCCAGAGCTACAACAGCTCAAACACAGTTCTAAGTCTCTCTTGAACACTAATCTAGACTGTTCTAGAATGGAAGGGTTTTAGCCCCGAGGTGAGCAGCAGGCTCTAGTCTAGAGCAGGTTGATTCCAGAGCCGAGCAGTCTGGTGGATGGGTATGCAGTGTCAGTGTGTCTGGGCTGGCAGAGTTGGCACAGGGGTGGCCTGGGGAGGGTATGAAATGAAACCTCATTAGGGTACTGGCAAACAAGGGGAAAACTCCTGCCCACACCTTTATTTAATGAAAAATTAGATGTCTACAAATTGCCTGAAAGAATCTCCCTTATGTAACAACGGTTTTCAACCTTTTTTACATTTCCATATCAGTTATTTATCATTCTGACAATAACTGCAGTTGCATTTGGGTCTTTGTCAGTGGGTAAATGTTATGTGAAAATGAAAAAATAACCCTGGCAAGGCTGTCTAAATGTGTGGGCCCACCAATTAAGCATACTGGAATTTGGATGAGAGAGAGAGGGAGAGGGAGAAAGAGACCGAGAGATGAATAAAGAGAGGTGAAAGAAAGAGCGAGCGAATGAGTGAGAGGGTTGGCTGTGAAGCTGACTGGCAGAGGGGTGGGTTGGGTAGGGAGCAGGATGCATTTTCACACAGCAGTCACATGAGCTGTACTTGGCAGCTGCCATTTGCTTTGATTCTGTCCAGCCAGGGAGAACAAGACGTTCTCATTCCGGAACCCATCCCGGACCCTGGCCTGCCATGAGGAAGTGGAGCAGTCGTCAAAAGAGAGAGCGAAAGAAAGCATGGAGCCTCATTCAACCCAGAGTGAGAGTTAGAGGGGAAGTGCAGAATGCTACGGCTAGCTAAGTAGGCCACAGGCACAGCGACTGTCACATGAATGCTGCTGCAGCGTTAGCCATTCTCTAGTGTATGTGTTGCCACAGAGTGGAAGAGAGAGTTCATCATTTACTGTACATTAGACCTAATGGGGTTGGCTATATATGGAGAAAGACAGAGTGCTTTAGGTAAAGCAGGGCAGTGACTAGCTACGTCAGAGCTTCCAATATCCCGTGAAAGACAAATATCGACAGTCAAACTTTGGTATTTGATTAAAAAAAAGAAAAGGAAAATTCAGATGTCTTTTTGATGACCCCCCCCCCCATCATGATCATCATCATGACCCTTGGATCTCAATAACCACTACATGAAGTGGAAGTACTATTGTTTCCTTAAAGAGGAAATCCACAGTAGGGGGAAACGGTGCCACGGTCCGCCCCACAGCCGTTGTTATTGTATTTGTTTTGTTGTCAAAGCAGAGCTGGGAAGCATCATGGTGAAAGGATTCCAGCTTTAAACACTAGTTGATTATCTCTCTAACTCACCTAGTTAAAATACAGAAAAAACCCTGAGAAGAAATCAAATGTTAAGGGATTGTGTCCATTCAGAGAGGAAGAGGCGAAGCAAGAGGCTCCGTTCCCATCCAATTCTGTCTACATGAGAATACAGCGATAGGCAGACCAAAAGAGGAGAGAGAGAGAGTTTCACCCCCTTTTGCCCTCAATTGCACCCCCTTTTGCCCCACAATTCGTCGGGGCATGGACTCTAGAAGGTGTCGAAAGCGTTCCACAGGGATTCTGGCCCATGTTGACTCCAGTGCTTCCCACAGTTGTGTCGAGTTGGCTGGATGTCCTTTGGGTGGTGGACCATTCTTGATACACACAGGAAACTGTTGAGCGTGAAAAACCCAGCAGCGTTGCAGTGGCACCTACTACCAGACCCTGTTCAAAGGCACTTAAATCTTTTGTCTTGCCCATTCACCCTCTGAATGGCACATATACACAATCCATGTCTCAATTGTCTCAAGGCTTAAAAATACTTCTTTAACCCGTCTCCTCTCCTTCATCTACACTGATTTGAAGTGACATCAGTAAGGGATCATAGCTTTCACCTGGAAAGAGCTGGTGTTCCTGATGTTTTGTACACTCAAATAGTGGATATCGGAGTTGTGTCTGTTGTTCACATGAGTATCTGCCCAAACAATGTGCTAGTCTAGTGCTAGAATGTTCCCACCTGATCTCACCTGCCCCCACCTGCCTTTTCGCCTTTCTGACAACGACTCCCGTTGTTAGGGCAGAGATAAGACAATTTCGACATTATATAGATTATCTCTGGTCCAGTTCTTATCTGAAGTCACAGGAAATGAGGTCATTCACTCTAGTCTGGTGGTGAAACAGCGTCTGCTACTCCCTGAGTCCCTGCTCAAATTCTCAGCTATCCCTCACTACCCTGACATTCTCTCACCAATCAAGTCACACCACTAGTACTACTACTCACTACTACTGAGTGAGAGAGAGAGAGAACAGGAAAGAGACAGAGCGCAAACAAATAAAGCAACAGATCGATGGAAGCCCATTTTGGGGCCCCTGCTGTCAACAGACTTGTATTTGCATTTGGATTTATTCCCTGTTCTGTGAACACACATCTTTGAGTGCTACTGCTGCTGCTGGGAGATTTGCCCCCAGCCTGTCACCTGTCTTTGTATGACTGGAGGAGGCCTCTCTCTCTCTGTCTCTCTCTCTCTCTCTGATTCTCTCTCTCTCTGATTCTCTCTCTCGCTCGCTCGCTCTCACTCTCTCTTTCTATCTCCATGGAGCTGTGTCGTCTCCCAGTGACTACATGAAATGTGATGACTGTGGAGGACTTTGGTTCCCAGTATGAGATGGAAACAGGGTTACACGGGGATAGAAACTGGTACACTGAGGATTAGGATTCCCATGAAAATGTTTAAAACTCTTGTTCTGGGCTAAATGATGGTGACAGTGGGTCACTCACTCACTCACTCACTCACTCACTCACTCACTCACTCACTCACTCACTCACTCACTCACTCACTCACTCACTCACTCACTCAGACAGGTCCTCAGATCCATGATCATTACATTCGTCACACCCATTTCCAGGCGTGACTGGCCTAGATTGATGAGTGACTGGACTAGATTGATGAGTGACTGGCCTAGATTGATGAGTGACTGGCCTAGATTGATGAGTGACTGGCCTAGATTGATGAGTGACTGGCCTAGATTGATGAAAATGGACGTGGAACACTTACCATTTTAAGACTTTCCTCTGCTTCTACCCAAGCAAGGTTTTCACCCAAAAGTTCCACTGAGTCTGACCATTTTGTAGTGCATCGAGTCTATGGAATTATATATAATATAAATATAAAATGTGGGGTAAAGAATAACTTTTATGCGTATATAGTACCAGTCAAAAGTTTGGACACACCTACTCATTCCAGTGTTTTTCTTTATTTGTACTATTTTCTACTTTGTACAATAATTGTGAAGACATCAAAACTATGAAATAACACATGGAATCATGTAGTAACCAAAAAAAGTGTTAAACAAATCAAAATATATTTTATATTCTAGATTCTTCAAAGTAGCCACCCTTTGCCTTGATGACAGCTTTGCACACTCTTGGCATTCTCTCAACCAGCTTCATGAGAAAGTCACCTGGAATGTATTTCAATTAACAGGTGTGCCTTGTTAAACGTTAATTTGTGGAATTTCTTGCCTTCTTAAAGCCAATCAGTTGTGTTGTGACAAGGTAGGGGGGTATACAGAAGATAGCCCTATTTGATAAAAGACCAAGTCCATATTATGGCAAGAACAGCTCAGATAAGCAAAGAGAAACGACAGTGAAGGTCAGTCAATCTGGAACATTTCAAGAACTTTTAAAGTTTCTTCAAGTGCAGTCGCAAAAACCATCAAGCGCTATGGAGAAATTTGCTCTTGTGAGGACCGCCACAGGAAAGGAAGACCAAGAGTTACCTCTGCTGCAGAGGAGAAGTTCATTAGAGTTACCAGCCTCAGAAATTGCAGCCCAAATAAATGATTCAAAGAGTTCAAGTAAAAGACACATATAAGGACACCAATAATAATAAGAGACTTGGGCCAGGAAACACGAGCAATGGACATTAGACTGGTGGAAAACGGTCCTTTGGTCAGAGGAGTCCAAATTGTAGATTTTTGGTTCCAACGGCTGTGTCTCTGTGAGACGCATAGGCGAAAGGATGATCTCTGCTTGTGTGGTTCCCACCATGAGGCATGGAGGAGGAGGTGTGATGGTGTAGGGGTGTTTTGCTGGTGACACTGGCGGTGATTTATTTAGAATTCAAGGCACACTTAACCAGCATGGCTACCACAGCATTCTGCAGCGATACGCCATCCCATCTGGTTTGCGATTTTTCATTTTTTTTATTCAACATTTTATTTAACCTTTATTTAATTAGGCAAGTCAGTTAAGAACAAATTCTTATTTTACAATGACGGCCAAACTCTCCCCAACCTGGACGATGCTGGGCCAATTGTGCGCCACCCTATGGGACTCACGATCATGGCCAGTTGTGATACAGCCCGGGATTGAACCAGGGTCTGTAGTGACACCTCCAGCACTGAGATGCCGTGCCTTAGACCGCTGCAACACTCGGGAGCGTTTAGTAGGACTGTCATTTGTTTTTCAACAGGACAATGGTGAAGCTGGTTAAGAGAATGCCAAGAATGTGCAAAGGTGTCATCAAGGCAAAGGGTGTCTACTTTGAAGAATCTAAAATCTAAATGTATATTTTGATTTGTTTCACAGTTTTTTGGTTATGACATGATTCCATGTGTTATTTCATTGTTTTGATGTCTTCACTATTATTCTACAATGTAGAAAATAGTTAGAATAAAGAAAAACCCTTGAATGAGTCGGTGTGTCCAAACGTTTGACTGGTACTGTACATTTTCTATATGTTTTATGTGGAATGAAGAACTGATTACTTTCTATAGGTTGTATCTCTATGGCGCTGACTGTGCTGCTTCCAGACCTTTCTTTAGCTCAAGGCCTTTGCTTTGACTCCACGGCAACCAGCGCCAGACACGTAGGTAGCTGGCTGGAAAACACACAGAGTCAGAGCAGCTCAACGTCACACACACCCACACACACACACATGTACATAGACGCGTGTATACGCAATAAACATTATATTACCAATGTATAACAGTATGTGTGGACAAAAACATGTCACATGTCATGTCGCGCACAAAGTCATGTGACATGTTAATGTCACGCGCAAAGTCAGGTCACATGCTATGTTTACACTGTGTCTGTATCTGTGTGGGTTGAGGAGGAAGTTATTTGTGACTTTGTTCCTGTCGTTGTCATGCCCTTGTTGTCATGCCCCACTGGCCGCCACTGAGCTGGAGCTGAGCTGGGGACAGGGAGGCAGGGGATCAAGGCTGAGGCAACAACAGACCTCGGGCACTCTGTTCCAAACTTATCAGTCTCATCACTCACAATGTCGTGCGCGTGCATCATCCAATAGATGTGAGTATTACACACTCTTAAACACAAACTGACACACTCTGTCCCTCTCTCTCTCTCTCTCTCTCTCTCTCTCTCTCTCTCTCTCTCTCTCTCTCTCTCTCTCTCTCTCCCTCTCTCACTTCCCCCTCTTGTCTTTAACACTTTCCCAAAGGGATGTCTGGTTGTTGAATGCGTATAGTTATGTCATCAAAATGAATCATGCTTGACACTGGCAGTAATAGTGGTGTCATACTACTGAGCGGAAGAATAAAACACGACACACATTGTTGCCCTGATCATACTTATGAGCCAAGGCCATCTTTCTTGTACTATTTATCAGTAATGTTGACTCAAATTTTCCCCAAAATGTATATGTGTTACTGCATCATCCATGGTGTTTACTGAATGTGTTCATGCGTACTCTAATAGTCAATTTGGCAGCTGTACACTTTATCTCCACTAGGTGTCCCTACCACCTCAGCATGGATGCACTGTCTGTTAATCTAGTTTGCTCCGAAATACCGGCGCTGTGGTTCATAACATGTACAAAACATGGTTTTACATAGTGAGTTAAAGAGGTTAGTGCTACTGATCCTCACTTTCTTCAGGTTTCACCCTCCTACTGCCCTGTGTGTGTTCAAAGGAGCACTTCACAGACACTCACCATAGAGCCCCACAGTGGAGGTGTCATAATACCCATAAAACCTAGTGGTCAAAACAGGTTCCAATTGTTTTTCCACCATTCATCTTTCTAATAGAGGATGTTAGAAACACTTAAAATAAGGGCTGTGTTTCGTGCAGGCTTATCGTGGCGTGACTTTTTGATAACATGTAAATCTCTCTCGGACAAGATGACTTATCAATATATTCACCTCTATTTACTCTCAGATTCAAAAATGATAATCAGCATCAAAGTAGACATCAAGAAAGACTACAAATCCCTGCAAGCTCCTGCACGTCATCCCTAGCTTACACCTTTTCTAACGGGTATTGTGTCAATTTAAAACTTGCACAAAACAGTTCACAGAATTGTCAATTTAAAGAAATGTAGCCAATTTAGTCATTACTGCATTTATCTAACATTAGATAGTTAATCCAGAGATTCTTAACTTTGCCTCGATTCGGCAGTCTCGTCCAGATCATGATGGCATCTGTAGTTCTTTGTGATAGCCACATTAGCAGCTAATTAGCTTTTCACTTGGGGGGGGGAGGGGAACAAGTTACCTTGTCCTAGGGAGATTTACACGGTTATCAAAACGTCACGCCAGAGTAAGTATACACGAAACGCAGCCCTTATTTTAAATGTTTATAAAGTTACCTATGGGAAAAATGAATGGTGAAAAAATGATTGGAACCATTTCCTGTTTGACTGCTAGGTTTTATGGGATATTATGAATCATACTGTGGTACTCTATACACGTGCAGAGTTACCTGGAACTCTACTGTTTTTTGTGTGTGCGTGTCCATTGTCTTGCTGTGATGATAAATGGTGATGAATGTTTCTCCTTGCCCCCCGTGTGGGATCCTCATTGAAATCAGTGTAAAGTGCGTCTGTGGGAGTGGTACATTGCATCGAAGTGTCCTCTCTGTTACACACATGAACACATGTTTGTTTTACTATCTTTCAAACAGTTGATTTCCATTTAAAATCATATTTTCCCTAACGTCTAAACCTAAACTTAACCCCTAACCTTAACTTCTAACGCCTAACCCAAATTGTAACCCCAACCTTAAACCTAAACCTAAACCCTACACCTAAAATATTATTTTTCATTGTGGGGACTGGCGAAATGTCCCCATTTGTCCGAATGTTCCTTGTTTTACTATCCTTATGGGGAATACTGTCCTTGTGAGGACTTCTGGTCCCCACAAGGACAATAAAACTAAAAACACACACACACGTGGAGGATGCTGCCCTCGGATCCACTCTAATGGCATTAGTCAGGCCTCACCAAAGGAGCATAGCTGCTGTTCATTTCAATTAAGAGCATGTCAAGACCAAGTCCCACACGGCGCTGGAGTGAGCTCTGCCTAATTTAGCTCCTTTCTTATTTATGAGAGAGAATGCAAGTAATACATAAACATTCTGTTCTCTCTCTCTTGCTCGCTCGCTCTCTCTCTTTCTCTCTGGTTGTTAGATCCTCACACAAGAGAGGGATAGTGCTATCTTCCTTACAGTAGTGGTGTGACTTGTTGATGGGTGAGTGTCAGGGTGGTGAGGGATAGCTGAGAATTAGAGCAGGGAGCAGCAGACACTGTTTCACCACCAGACTAGTGTGAAGTGATGACCTCATTTCCTGTGACTTCAGATAAGAACTGGACCAGAGATAATCTATATAAGAGATCAGGTGGGAACATTCTAGCACTAGATTAGCACATTGTTAGGGCAGATACTCTTGTGAACAACAGACACAACTCCGATGTCAAATATTTTTTCTCAAAGTTGCCGAGATGCCACGTGTGTCCACTTACACTGAGTGTACAAAACATCAGGAACACCAGCTCTTTCAATGACAGACTGGCCAGGTGAATCCATGTGAAAACTATGATCCTTTACTGATGTCACTTCAAATAAATGTAGATGAAGGGAAGGAGACAAGTTAAAGAAGTATTTTTAAGACAATAGAGACATGGATTTGTGTGTGTGTGTGCCATTCAGAGGGTGAATGGGCAAGACAAAAGATTTAAGTACCTTTGTACGGGGTATGGTAGTTGGTGCCAGGTGCACCGATTTGAGTGTGTCAAGAACTGCAACGCTGCTGGGTTTCCTGTGTGTATCAAGAATGGTCCACCACCCAAGGGACATCCAGCCAACTTGACACAACTGTGGGAAGCATTGGAGTCAACACGAGCCAGAATCCCTGTGGAACGCTTTCGACACCTTGTAGAGTCCATGCCCTGACGAATTGTGACTGTTCTGAGTGCAAAAAGGTTTACAACTCAATATTAGGAAGGTGTTCCTAATGTTTTGTACACTCTGTGTATATCAATACATTCAGAACAACCTTACCATCAGAAAATTCGATTAAATAAGCCTCACCTAGCAAATTAGCAGTATACTATTTTATTGACCAAATCCAACACTCTCTCATAGACCTCCATACAAAAAATCCCTACTTGGTCTGCTTATCACTGTATTCTCACGTAGACAGATTTTGATGGGAGAGGAGTCTCTCGCTTCTGTTCGTCCTCTCTGACTAGACACAATCACGTAATATTTGATTTCATCTCAAGGTTTTTTTCTGTATTTTAACTACGTAGTTGAGTTTGAGATCATCCAAATAGCTTCCGGACTAGTGTTTAAAGCTGGTATCCTTAATGGTGAAAATGTCACTTTTGTAATATTACAATAACAAAGAAGTTACTGTAAACATCCAACCCTGTTTTTTTCCCCTCTGACATCATTGCATGCGTGACAGAACAGCAGCATACGTAATGCAACAATGAGACAATGTACTGTAATAAAGGTTCCAGCTCTCTTGTCTTTACGACCTGTGCTGTGCTGCTGCTCTCACTGTGACTAGGCCTGTTGCTATGGTACACCACCAACCCTGCTCTACAAATACAGCCCAGACTCAGCACTGGGGAGGCATTTCGGTGGGTGATATGTAAATAAGCTTTTCCCCTTCCCACTCTGTTACCTGGTGTTGGGTTTCAAAACTGATCCAGGGACAATGTTGTGTTTTTTTCTGCTCATAGTGCTACATTTTAGGTTGGGGATGGAGTTGGGGAAAGTTTCCATATTGTAACCTTCTTGGTGTGACACAGTCACAGTAGGTTCGAAATGCAGTCACTTCCTTATACCATCAGAGTAGAGTAACTTATTAGCTGAAGAGCCTTAGTCATTATGACGCTGAGTCTGTGTGTGGGTGCTCATGTTTGTCCTATTTCACACATGTACAAGTGTGTATTAATGTAGTGTGTGTAGAGGGGGTTGCAGACTCCCACAGACTCCCGTTTATGTGGAACAGTATAGATTTGAAAATCCATTGGTCATAAACTGACAATGATACACATGATTTGCTGAGGAACCCATATTTGTGTTGGGTATCGCGTGCGTCATTGGCTGACTGTTTCAGTTCTCACTCTCTGATTGGTTCTAAGACTCCGTCTTCAGCTGCATCAACGCCGATGGTCTTCTGACTGAAGCCTGTGATTGGCTAAGAGCCACAGGTCATCCATTCTAACAGTGAGGGATGGAACTTTACACAATGTGTTTCCATAGCAACTGCATGGAGGTCAGTTGCTGGTAAAGCATGCATGAGTCCTTTTGTAATAAACTCTCTTTATGGTGTTTTTTTCTCCTCAGTCACTATTTCTTTCCCTCTCTCTCTCTCTCTGTCCTCAGAGCAACAACAAACATGCCTAAACTAATAGAGTCAAACAAGACGAAGAGGAAGAGAGAGAGAGACTGAGGGAGATGATCATTTGGGCAAAAGACTGTCCTCTTCTTGACTCCTCCGTCCTCTTACCTCTGTGAACCGGAAACCGATAACTGGGGGGTGTCAAATCATTAATAGGCGAATGAAGGAGGCTGCTTCTCTCCCTGATTACCAGAAAATGCTCAAGAATGTCCTTGTGGCAGGATGTGTGGAACTGTTCTATAATTTGCCACATCCCCTTTGAATCAGCTGTTGTTTTCTAGAAGAAGAAAAGCAATTACACATTTAAAACAATATGCTACTTATCCTCTTATCTGAAAAATGTCTTGCACAACTAGCCATTATTACATTTTTGATCAATCTACACATTTATAAATGTAATTTGCCTGATGACGCGCGAGCGGAAGAGTGCCTCATTCCATGCAAGCACATTTGTTTCCACATTTCCTCTCTTCCCCTCCCATCTTCTCCCCGATTACCTCTCCCCGCTTCAAAAGAGGCGGGGAGAGAACGGAGGACGGAGGAGTTAGCTGAACCAATAGAGAATCTCCTTGAGGGGGAGACTGAGAACGTGATTGAGTGAAAAGGAGAGTGGGAGAACCGACAACAGGGAGGGAAAGAGAGATGCACAGAAAAGAGAGAGATAAGGAGCCAGGCTTGGCAAACAGAGTGAAGAGGGGAGGCTTTAAAAGAGAGGGATTCCAAAATGATGGCCGTCTTCTCCATTTTACTGGCTTGATCCCAACTTTGTGTACCTTGACCTCGTCTTCATGGCCTATTATTGTGTCCTTGACCCATTGTACAGTGGGGATGTTTAAGCACTGGAAGTGAAACCAGGTCACAAAATAGTAGCAGTGCAGTGGGCTGACACTTTGGACTGCACTGTGACCTCCTAAGCCAGAGGAACCATTCATACCCGTTTGTTAGTGTCGACCATTTTCTGGAACTTACTATGGCAAAACAAACCATTTGCTTCCACTGTGTTCCCAATGTGTTCACAGTTTAGTCCTTGGCTATGATAAAGTAATGGAAAGTTTTCGAACAGGGAAACTCTGGAGAGAGAGAGAGAGAGAGAGAGAGAGATAGGGAGATAAGGAGAGAGGGAATGGAAAAAGTGGTAGGCTGGTAATTTGCATCTGTTTGTGGCTTGTGATAATTTTAAACCTTTAAATGATTCACAGTTGTCAGTGTTTGAGGTGGTCGCTTGATACACAACCTCAAATGGTTGGGGATGATGCTACATCTCAGGGGTGTAAGCAGTAGAGCAGACGTCACAACAACGGTGATAACTAAAAGGAGATGTGTACCGCCTGCCTGACGAAGAGCAGCTTGGGTCGGAACAGACCTTGCCACTGTACCCGTCTGCTGCTGTGTTTGATATAACCATTAGGGATCTGTTTTACCTAAACACTATGTTTTTACACAGTCTTACACCGCAACAGATTCCTTCTACTTTGCGAAGACCAGGTGGGGACCTTTTCAATGAAGACATGAGAGTTTTGTCCAGAAAGGAACCAGCGTGACAGACACAGAGAGGCTGACATGTTGACTATTTCGGTAGCCATGTTTCCTGTCTCTAGTGTTCGGTGGTGTTAGTGTGTAGAAGGTCTTCAGACGTGTTCTGTTACTGTCAAAGGGTGCAAAGGTAACCTCATCTTATTCACCAATATACCCCCCCCCCCCCCCCCCCCCTCCGCCTCCACTCACCACTATGGAAGATCATTGCTCAAGCTTGTTATTTTACTGCATGTGTCATCAATAGCCCTTTTTATTCTCTATCCCTCCTCTCTCCCCCCTTTCGCTCTGCCTCTTAAAGGGACGTTCCTCCTCTCTCTGTCTATCTCCTTTCTCTGCCTCTTTCTCTCTCTGTGGTCAGTTTCCTGTTTGTCTGTTTGTCAGATAGTCTCTGTTTCAGAATGACCAATTGCGCTGAGAGCCAGTCGTCCATTCCATTTCCTGGAAGAGAGGCTTATGTTGTCTCATAGGAACGGGGGATTTTCTCCACACAACAATCAGCCAGTACATAATCCAATTCTAATTACTGATAGAGACACTATGACATACTGAATCATAACTGGAGTACTGTAGTGACTGGTATGAATGGACAGGGGTGACTATGTTCACTGTGGTTATACAAGGCCTTTTGGATGATTGTGTCCTGTGCGCGTGTGTGCGTGTGTGTGTGCGTGTGTGTATGCGTGAGGTGCTCCTGTTTTCCGTGTGTTGGTTTGTGCTATAAACCATATATACAAACGTATGTGGACACCCCTTCAAATTAGTGGATTCCTCTACTTCATTCACACCTGACAGGTGAATAAAATCGAGCACACCGCCATGCAATCTCCATAGATACACATTGGCAGTAGAATGGCCATACTGAAGAGCTCAGTGACTTTCAACATGGCATCCACCTTTCCAACAAGTCAGTTCGTCAAATTTCTGCCCTGCTGGAGCTGCCCCGGTCATCTGTAAGTGTTGTTATTGTGAAGTGGAAATGTCTAGGAGCAACAACAGCTCAGCCGCGAAGTGGTAGGCCACAAAAGCTCACAGAACGGGACCACCGAGTGCTGAAGCACGTAGCGTGTAAAAATTGTCTGTCCTCGGTTGCAACACTCACTACCGAGTTCCAAACTGCCTCAGGATGCAACGTCAGCACAATAACGGTTCGTCGGGAGCTTCATGAAATGGGTTTCCATGGCTGAGCAACTGCACACAAGCTTAAGATCACCATGCGCAATGCCAAGAGTCGGCTGGAGTGTTCGATGGAGAGTCCGATGGACGAATCTGTGTTTGACGGATGCCAGGAGAACGCTACCTGCCCCAATGCATAGTGCCAACTGTAAAGTTTGGTGGAGGAGGAATAATGGTCTGGGGCTGTTTTTCATGGTTCGGACTAGGCCCCTTAGTTCCATTGAAGGTAAATCCTAACACTACAGCATACAACTACATTCTAGACAATACTGTGCTTCCAACATTGTGGCAACAGTTTGGGGAAGGCCCTTTCCTCTTTCAGCATGACAAAATCAAATCAAATCAAATTTGAGTGAGGTCCATAAAGAAATCTGTCGAGATCGCTACGGAAGAAGCCTGCAGAGAGCCCTGACCTCAATCCCATCGAACACCTTTGGGATGAATTGAAACGCCAACTGCGAGCCAGGCCTAATCACCCAATATCAATGCCGGACCCCACTAATGCTCTTGTGGCTGAATAGAAGCACGTCCCGGCAGCAATGTTACAACATCTAGTGAAAAGCCTTCCCAGAAGAGTGGAGGCCGTTATATCAGCAAAGGGGGGACAAACTCTATATTAATGCCCATAATTTTGGAATGAGATGTTCGACGAGCAGGTGTCCATATACTTTTGGTCATGTAGTGAATGGTTAATGGCTCATGTGCCTCTTAGCGGGAAAAGCCTGTCACCTTGGTGATATGTTGTGTTCATTCCTGGAAACAAGTGTGGCAGTCTGACATCACCAGAATGGGAGAGGCAGAGAGTGGCCGGTAGCCTAGCGGTTAAGAGTGTTAGGCCAGTAACCGAAGAGTCGCTGGTTCGATTCCCCAAGTTGGCAAGGTGGGAAAATCTGCTGTTCTGCCCTTGAGCAAGGCAGTTAAGTCCCAACAACCACTGCCCTCCGGGCGCCGTTACCGTCGATTTAAGGCAGCGCCCCGAACACAACTCTGATTCAGAGGGGTTGGGTTGAATGCATTCAGTTATGCAAGTGACTAGGTATCTTCCCCCATCCTCCTTCTCAAGTCCCGATCAGATAAAAAACTAATTAGGTTACTTCAGAGGCAAGGGCACTGTATTGTCAGAAGTCAGGTCATTTCATCATATAATACACACACAGTTACGCACATTTTGCAGTTAATCACAAGATATCAGATCACTAAGCCTCCTTAGGCTGTGGCCTAGTCTCAGTGTGTCTCTTATGGGTTCACTCAATCAGAAACCAAACATTTCTCATATGATACTCTCATCTCACAGTTGGTAACTAACCATCAAACCACACCAGCACAGTCAATGACAGTTTATTCATTCAATAGGAAAAGTACCTGCTGTCTTTGACAGGGTGAAGTTAGTGTGCCAACCATAAGCATTCAATAGAGTGGAACTGTGACAGCCTTATTTGGCTGCTCTTTCAGATCAAAACACGTCATCAACTGTTGAGATTTGAATCAGAGATCAGCACCATTAGTTTCAAACAAACCTCCCTTATTGTTCATTGGTGATGTCTTAGTATTGTGTGTTATAAAAAACGTCTGACATTTTATACACTGTCGGTCAAAAGTTTTAGAACACCTACTCATTCAAGAGTTGCTCTTTATTTTGACTATTTTATACATTGTATAATAATAGTGAAGACGTCAAAACTATGGAATAACACATATGGAATCATGTAGTAACCAAAAAAGTGTTGGGGCTGTTTTACCAAGAAGGAGAGTGATGGAGTGTTGCATCAGATGACCTGGCCTCCACAATACCCGACCTCAACCAAATTGAAATGGTTTGGGATGAGTCAGACCGCAGAGTGAAGGAAAAGCAGCCAACAAGTGCTCAGCATATTTGGGAACTCCTTCAAGACTGTTGGAAAAGCATTCCAGTTGAAGCTGGTTGAGAGAATGCCAAGAATGTGCAAAGCTGTCATCAAGGCAAAGAGTGGCTATTTGAAGAATCTTAAATATTAACTATATTTAGATTTGTTTAATATTTTTTTGGTTACTGCATGATTCCATATGTGTTATCTCATAGTTTTGATGTCACTCCCACATTATGATGTCATCACTATCACTATTATTCTACAATGTAGGAAATAGTAAAAATAATAGTAAAAATAAAATAAAAACTTAAATGAGTAGGTGTTCTTAAACTTTGACTGGTAGTGTACATAGTTGTTAGATGAAGGCATTTCTCAGGAAATTCCTGGAATATAAACAATTTATTATCAGCATTATCTCCTGATGATGTCATACTGTTTCCTGTTGCCTCCCTTTTAAGTGAACGTTTAATTTCCTCCCAAACGAAACTCGCCAAACCCTCTTGACGGTTGTGTGACCCTACCCTAGCAGGGTCAGTTCAACAATGAGGATTTGCTCTTTGAGGAGGTCACAAGTGTGGGTCAGTGCTGGTGTTGAATCGTAGGGCTACTGTATGGTTACCTTCACTTCTGCACTGCAGTATAGCAGCTCTTACCATTTCACATACTAATAAGGCTATAGGAGAGACTCCTACTGTACACTGTAGTATAGAAAGCCCTTCACCAAGGTCTTGCTCTAGCATGAAGCATGTCTGTAGAGATGATGAAGAGCTCTATGTTGTATCTTCATACTTTGTATGTATGGGGTGTTGTAGGGGTCGGTAGCATAGCATGGTCTGTATGTTGTGCCTGTAGCTAGATCTGAATCAATGAATCATAGCAGAGCACAGATGGAGAGATCAAGAAAGGGAAGGAGAAATGAGTAAGGAAATGAAAAGGTGAGATAGGGAGGAGAGGAGAGAAAAGGAGTTGAGATGAGACAATGCCAGCAGGGCAGATTAAGTACAGTATGTTAACCTCCAGTGTTGAGAGGTTTATTGCAGGGCAGGCACACTCAGCCACTCATACATACTCTCACACTATTAGACGTACAGGGGACAGCACTGTTTCCCAACCCGTGCTCCAGCCCACAACCCACGTTCTTATCAAATGAATTTGATTGGGCCATGTATCGCCATGAGCTTCAGGTCGGTCTCACACTCCCCTTAGAGAATGAGCGTTGGACTGGTCAGTGATCCGATGGTGTGAAGGGGACCGAGGAGTTCTAGAAGGTTCTTAAATGAGTTTCTGATTTTACACACTCATGGCTTGACCTCTATCACTCAGTCATTTTCTTGCTTTGTTGTTGTTGTTGTTCAGATGTGATGTTAGATTGCATCATCCTCGATCCCTCTACAAAGCACAACATGTTGGGTAACATGATTGACAGGCCACAGAGACACTGCCCTAACATGAGTTGCAAATTCATAGGAATCTTACTGCTTGAGACTGTTGACAGTCTGTTGACAGAGATGGTTTCTCACTCTTTGGATGGACTTAGATATCAAGACAGAATGAACAGGTCTGTGTGGGAGTGAGCAGAGGCTGTGTCCGTGGGTGCGTGTGCCTGCCCTGAACTCTACATTGGCTGTGTGTTATTAGATGAATCATGCAGTTACCAAAATGCTGCAGTTCAAAGGACCACCCCACTGTTTGCCTGCTCATGAGAGAGAGAGAGAGAGAGAGAGAGAGAGAGAGAGAGAGAGAGAGACTACTTTATTATTCTCCTCGACAGCATGCTGAAGAGATACAGGGAGGTGAGTACAGAGAGAGAGAGAGAGAGAGAGAGAGAGAGAGAGAGAGAGACTACTTTATTATTCTCCTCGACAGCATGCTGAAGAGATACAGGGAGGTGAGTACAGAGAGAGAGAGAGAGAGACTACTTTATTATTCTCCTCGACAGCATGCTGAAGAGATACAGGGAGGTGAGTACAGAGAGAGAGAGAGAGAGAGACACTACTTTATTATTCTCCTCGACAGCATGCTGAAGAGATACAGGGAGGTGAGTACAGAGAGAGAGAGAGAGAGAGAGAGACACTACTTTATTATTCTCCTCGACAGCATGCTGAAGAGATACAGGGAGGTGAGTACAGAGAGAGAGAGAGAGAGAGAGACACTACTTTATTATTCTCCTCGACAGCATGCTGAAGAGATACAGGGAGGTGAGTACAGAGAGAGAGAGAGAGAGAGAGAGAGAGACTACTTTATTATTCTCCTCGACAGCATGCTGAAGAGATACAGGGAGGTGAGTACAGAGAGAGAGAGAGAGAGAGAGAGACTACTTTATTATTCTCCTCGACAGCATGCTGAAGAGATACAGGGAGGTGAGTACAGAGAGAGAGAGAGAGAGAGAGACTACTTTATTATTCTCCTCGACAGCATGCTGAAGAGATACAGGGAGGTGAGTACAGAGAGAGAGAGAGAGAGAGACACTACTTTATTATTCTCCTCGACAGCATGCTGAAGAGATACAGGGAGGTGAGTACAGAGAGAGAGAGAGAGAGAGAGACACTACTTTATTATTCTCCTCGACAGCATGCTGAAGAGATACAGGGAGGTGAGTACAGAGAGAGAGAGAGAGAGAGAGACACTACTTTATTATTCTCCTCGACAGCATGCTGAAGAGATACAGGGAGGTGAGTACAGAGAGAGAGAGAGAGAGAGACTACTTTATTATTCTCCTCGACAGCATGCTGAAGAGATACAGGGAGGTGAGTACAGAGAGAGAGACTACTTTATTATTCTTCTCGGCAGCATGCTGAAGAGATACAGGGAGGTGAGTACAGAGAGAGAGACTACTTTATTATTCTCCTCGACAGCATGCTGAAGAGATACAGGGAGGTGAGTACAGAGAGAGAGACTACTTTATTATTCTTCTCGACAGCATGCTGAAGAGATACAGGGAGGTGAGTACAGAGAGAGAGACTACTTTATTATTCTTCTCGACAGCATGCTGAAGAGATACAGGGAGGTGAGTACAGAGAGAGAGACTACTTTATTATTCTCCTCGACAGCATGCTGAAGAGATACAGGGAGGTGAGTACAGAGAGAGAGACTACTTTATTATTCTCCTCGACAGCATGCTGAAGAGATACAGGGAGGTGAGTACAGAGAGAGAGACTACTTTATTATTCTCCTCGACAGCATGCTGAAGAGATACAGGGAGGTGAGTACAGAGAGAGAGAGAGAGAGAGAGAGACTACTTTATTATTCTCCTCGACAGCATGCTGAAGAGATACAGGGAGGTGAGTACAGAGAGAGAGAGAGAGAGAGACACTACTTTATTATTCTCCTCGACAGCATGCTGAAGAGATACAGGGAGGTGAGTACAGAGAGAGAGAGAGAGAGAGAGAGAGACTACTTTATTATTCTCCTCGACAGCATGCTGAAGAGATACAGGGAGGTGAGTACAGAGAGAGAGAGAGAGAGAGAGAGAGAGATACAGGGAGGTGAGTACAAACTCATCTTTTGGATGCTATTATCTTATGTTTTTTTTTAGACTGCTTGTTTTCTGTTGTTGTCGTCGTTCTGGCTGGTGCTGTTGTTGTTGTTGTTCTGGCTGGTGCTGTTGTTGTTGTTGTTCTGGCTGGTGCTGTTGTTGTTGTTGTTCTGGCTGGTGCTGTTGTTGTTGTTCTGGCTGTTGTTGTTCTGGCTGGTGCTTGGTGGATGTTGTTCTGGCCGGTGCTGTTGTTGTTGTTCTGGCTGTTGTTGTTGTTCTGGCTGGTGCTTGGTGGATGTTGTTCTGGCCGGTGCTGCTGTTGTTGTTCTGGCTGTTGTTGTTGTTCTGGCTGGTGCTTGGTGGATGTTGTTCTGGCCGGTGCTGTTGTTGTTGTTCTGGCTGTTGTTGTTGTTCTGGCTGGTGCTTGGTGGATGTTGTTCTGGCCGGTGCTGTTGTTGTTGTTCTGGCTGTTGTTGTTGTTCTGGCTGGTGCTTGGAACCTTGCCTGAGCTTCTAACACTTTCATGGTTGAACTGATTTCAGTCTCCTCAAGGTATTATGATGGGATGGACTATAGTGGAATGGAAGTGTGGAAACAGATGTCATTTTTCAACACAAGGAGAATGGCCACTTCGCGATCATAGTTCTTGTAACACAAGGTACATCCATGCTTCAGTACAGGACAGCCATGCTGTGTACTGAGATCTAGCAGCCAGATTCACTTGGAAATTGGACGTCCATCCATGTCCCGAGGACGTCGGCAGATGCCTTCAAAACCTTGCTAGGGCATTTTGGATGGAGATGGTGGATGGGCGTAAGCCACAAGCCGTGTGTTAAATCCCAGTGCTAGACAGTCGTTTTACATTTGTTTGTTTTAACCCTATCCCAAACCTTAACCTTGTTAGTTCTAGATCTGTCATTCTCATTGAAAGTAGTAGATCTGTCATATGTGCCCTATTTCTATGCTTCCCGTACTTAAGTTTTACTTTTGGTTTTGTACACCAACTTCAAACAGATGAAAATACAATATTTGTGGTTATTGAAAATATATCTCACAGCGGTTTAGATGGTACAATGATTCTCTACACTATACGGTTAAAGGTGCAATATGCAGAAATCGCTCCACCATTTCCTGGTTTCTAAAATCCGAATAGTTCGTCTAATTACAGTTTATGCTAAATTGCTTGTTTTGTCACATAAACTGAAATGAGGCAATATATTCACATTTTTACCGTTTAACCATTGTTTTTGTTTGAACCCAAAACTCTTAACTTAACCATTCAGAATGAGAGACAGCAGCGGTGCAACCCGAGATGCAGCTGCAGTAGAAGGAGCAACCCAGGGTGTCCAAAACATGTCCAAATTTTACATTTGGAGCAATTTAGACATTTTACATTTGAAGAAACATGGAAAAACGTCCGAACCTGAAGTCAAATTGGTCAAACCGTAAGATATTTTTGGATCTTTCTTCACGGTGTCTAGTTTCTCTATATTATAGACCTCACAGTCACTACGGGACAGCAAGGTACACTAATCTGTGGTGAAGAAGGAACTACCCAGATTACTCTACTACAATAGGGCAGTTGTGAAATGACTCAGTCGCTAAAGGCTGGTTACTGAAATGAGTTGCCACCGATTGGTTGGATGATGTGTCAGTCACCGAAAGGGGTAGGGCTGCCTGGCTTCATTCCAACCAGTGATTCAAACCACCTGTGGGGACTTCACCTGAAAGTAGCAACGTGCTTGTTTAAGGCTATAGGCCAGTGCTCTTTTCTCAAGCACACACACACCACAGTTTCCAAGGCTATGGTAATACAAATACAAGAGAGTCCATTTGAATAATATGTGTGTTCTCTCACTCTCTCTCACTTTGTGGAAATCACACTGACATTGTCACTGTAACCGGGCCTTTCAGAGCTGTGGGCAGGAATGACTGTGACATCTCATTTTCACAAAGAGAGCAAAAAGGGACACGGTTGTCAAACAGACATTATCACCATTTACACTTCACACACTTGAAAATCCCTCTTTTAAACCGTGTAAGAACTATATTTCCCCTCAGGAGAGGGCAATGACATTTTAACTTAAGTATGAGATGGCAATGACATTTTAAGTTGAGTATGAGTGGGGGTATAAAAGAGAATTTGGTGGGAAATGGAAAACGCTGTTGGACATGATTCGAATTCTAGATGTATGTGGTTTGGGAGTACTTCAGTCTTCGTTTGAGATGCTTTCGCCCTGTCAAGGAAGGTCAGAGAAAATAAAAATCTCTCATTTGTTAAATTCTTACTTACGAGTCCTTTTCCAACAATGCAGAGTTAAAGATACAGATCAAATGAAAAATAGAAATAGTGACATGAGGAATAAAGATATGGGGTATAACAATAAAGAGTAAAAAATAACATGGATATATACAGGGAGTAACAGTACTGAGTCAATGTGCAGGGGTATGAAGTCATTGAGGTGCACTACATGACAAAAAAGTATGTGGACACCTGCTCGTCGATCATCTCATTCCAAAATCATGGGCATTAATAAGGAGTGGGTACCCCCTTTGCTGATATAACTGCCTCCACTGTTCTGGGAAGGCTTTCCACTAGATGTTGGAACATTGCTGTGGAACTTTGCTGTGGGGACTTGCTTCCATTCAGTCACGAGCATTAGAGAGGTCAGGCACTGATGTTGGGCGATTAGGTTTACACCACTCCAGCCGACACTTGGCATTGCGCATGGTGATCTTAGGTTTGTGTGCGGCTGCTTGGCCATGAAATCCATTTCATGAAGCTCCTGACAAACATTTATTGTGTTGACATTGCTTCCAGAGACAGTTTGGAACTAGGTAGTGACTGAGGCAACCGAAGACAGACTCCACTACAGCCTCATCAATGTGGATCGGGGAGTGCTCGCCCCTCCGTTTCCTGTAGTCCACGATCAGCTCCTCTGTCTTGCTGATATTGAGGGAGAGGTTGTTGTCCTGGAAACCACACTGCCAGGTCTCTGACCTCCTCCCTATAGGTTGCCTCATCGTCGTCGGTGATCAGTCCTGCCACCGTCGTGTTGCCATTGTGATGATGCTGTCTGAGTCATGCGCGGCCACTCTGTGGGTGAACAGGGAGTACAGAAGGGGACTAAGCACACAACCATGTGGGGTCCCCGTGTTGATGGTCAGTGAGGCAGGTGTGTTGTTGCCTACCCTCACCGCCAGGGGAAGACCCATCAGGAAGTCCAGGATCCAGTGGCAGAAGGAGGTGTTCCGTCCCAGGGTCCGGAGCTTGGAGGAGACTATGTTGTGAAATGCTGAGCTGTAGTCAATGAACAGCATTCTTACATAGGTATTCCTGTTGTCCAGGTGGATGAGGGTTCACCTTGTGATGGTAACCTGTTTTAAAGGTCTTACTCACATCGGCTACGGAGAGCGAAATCACACAGTGGTCCGGAACAGCTGTTGCTCTCATGCGTGGCTCAGTGTTGCTTGCCTTGAAGCAAGCATAGAAGGCATTTAGCTCGTCTGGTAGGCTTACATTGCTGGGTAGCTCACGGCTGGGTTTCCTTTTGTAATCTATGATAGTTTGCAAGCTATGCCACATCGGTCGAGCGTCAGAGCCGGCATAGTAGGATTTGAAAACTTTATTGGTAAATAGTATGGTCTGCAGCTTATAATAAGGTATTCTAACTCAGGCAAACACAAATTTGAGACAATCCCTAACATTAGAGATTGCGCACCAGATGTTGTTAACAAAGATTAACACCCCCTCCCTGTGTCTTACCTGAGGCTGCCGTCCTGTCTAGACGATGCATAGAAAAATCAGCGAGATGTACAGTACCAGTCAAAAGTGGTCAGCATATGTGGGAACTCCTTCAAGACGGTTGGACAAGTTTTCCTTATGAAGCTGGTTGAGAGAATGCCAAGCTGTCATCAAGGCAAAGGGTGGCTACTTTGAAGAATCTCAAATATAAAATATATTTAGATTTGTTTAACACTTTTTTGGTTACTACATGATTCCGTAAGTGTTATTTCATAGTTTTGATGTCTTTACTATTATCTTACTATGTAGAAAATAAAAGAGAGAGAGAGAGAGACTACTTTATTATTCTCCTCAGCAGCATGCTGAAGAGATACAGAGAGGTGAGTACAGAGAGAGAGAGAGACCTGGCGACGGCAGTTCTCCGGCTAGTGCCAAAAATGACATTCTTTGGCAGGGCACAGGGCTGCTGTAAAGCACTATTCAGGAACACAATGTTCAGGATGCTGGATGCAGCAAAGAAGCACTCTTAGATTAAACAAGACCAATGTGATAACGGCTGAGCTCGAATGGAAAACAACACAGTCGAAGCATTAATACAACACTGTTGAAACATTACTAACATTACAGGAACAGTCACTTGCCAAAGTTTTTGGGTTTACTTTGCGGAGTGATTGATTGAGTGGCCTATTGGCTGGAGGAAGTGTCAATCTCCTGGCTGTGGTCCTGGCCCAACAGAGGGGAGTTATTCTGCCTGCAATGCCAAGGGTAATGAGAACAACGGCACCACTGCATGAGGCTTCTGGGGTCTGTGCCAGTCTAGGGGCCTCTCTCGCCATCCATGGCCGAGCTCCCCTCACCCTCAGTCAGCCACAGATGGGTGATGGGTCCCCTGGTTGTGGTAGTGGATAACCAAGAGACTGAGCTGAGACATCTGGTCAGCTCCTCTTATGTGCTGTCAGATAATTATATAAAATGGCCATCATTATAGCATCTGAGCATTCATTTGTCTTATTAAATGGACATTTGACAGACTTCCAATAGCAATCCATTAGTTTATTAAGATGTCTTGTGAAGAGGCAGGTAGAACTATTTTTGCATGCAGGTGTATTGTTTGTCCACTAGAGAGCAGTGTGTGCTGAAATGTATTGTATTTTTTTTGCCAGCTCAGACGTGATTTGTTTACTTCCTGTAAATTCCTGTAAATGACTGGTGCTGGTGGATTATCAGTGGAATGTGACAGGGATTGACAGGGGGATTATCAGGGGGATGTGTCAGGGATTGACTGGTGACACTATCTATCGCTCATACTAATATAACACACTCTATTTTTCTCTCTCTTTCTTTCTCTCCGTCACACACACACACACACACACACACACACACACACACACACACACACACACACACACACACACACACACACACACACACACACACACACACACACACACACACTCCTTGTCATTAAGTGGAGTATAATGGCCATTTGGCATTTATAATGGCCATTTGGCATTAATACGAGTTTTGATGAGTCCATCAGCACATCAGGCTGGATGATTATGGCACAGCAGTTATATTCGTCCCAGGGAGGAGGTGATTGTGATGGTGACTACCCGGATGGAACGGCACTGCTGTTACAGTGTCTTCATGTAGGGAAGGGATGTTTTGGTCTGGGCATTAGGCATTTGCTTGGAGATGGCAGTATGGCTGTGTGTGGTAGGGCTGGGATAGAGGATGGAGATGGTAGTATGGCTGTGTGTGGTAGGGCTGGGATAGAGGATGGAGATGGTAGTATGGCTGTGTGTGGTAGGGCTGGGATAGAGGATGGAGATGGCAGTATGTCTGTGTGTGGTAGGGCTGGGTTAGAGGATGGAGATGGCAGTATGGCTGTGTGTGGTAGGGCTGGGTTAGAGGATGGAGATGGCAGTATGGCTGTGTGTGGTAGGGCTGGGTTAGAGTATGGAGATGGCAGTATGGCTGTGTGTGGTAGGGCTGGGTTAGAGGATGGAGATGGCAGTATGGCTGTGTGTGGTAGGGCTGGGTTAGAGGATGGAGATGGTAGTATGGCTGTGTGTGGTAGGGCTGGGTTAGAGGATGGAGATGGCAGTATGGCTGTGTGTGGTAGGGCTGGGTTAGAGGATGGAGATGGTAGTATGTCTGTGTGTGGTAGGGCTGGGTTAGAGGATGGAGATGGCAGTATGTCTATGTGTGGTAGGGCTGGGTTATAGGATGGAGATGGCAGTATGTCTGTGTGTGGTAGGGCTGGGTTAGAGGATGGAGATGGTAGTATGTCTGTGTGTGGTAGGGCTGGGTTAGAGGATGGTTTTATATAAGGTTAGGTCACCATATGGACATACTGTATATTTAACGTTGTTACTGTCTCCGTTTCCAGTAATTTACACCCCCCCAATTTGAGATCAATGTATACAGGATCAATGCCTGTCCTCTGCTTTGTTATTGATCCAGGATCTCCTGGTAGTGATGGACTCAGGATGCGGCTCTGTGTGTGTGCGTGGGTGGGAGTTTGTGTTCGTCTGTGTGTGCGTGCGTGCGTGCCTGTCTCTGTGCATGTGTGTGTATTTGCGTGTCACTGCCACACATGAGTGTGGAAGCTGTCCATAGGGGTTCATTTCCTTCACATGAGGGGGGGAGTAGAGGGAGTGGGCATGGAAAGGTACTCATTGGGTTGTTGGACCCAGCAGCTCTAACAAGGCTGTCTGTGACTCATCACAATGTGTGTGCTGCTAACAATGTGTGAGATTTGCTGTGGCTGGCATTACGAAACCCGGAGTGTTTAGCCCCTCTCACCCAGTCCAGCCTCTGAGAGAGAGTGTTTGTGTGTGTTTACTGTTAAGTGATGTTTATGTAAAATCTTTCTCCGCCTCTTTGCTGGGAGTGAGAGGCTTGTTGAATATTTATCAGCAAGGACAGGCAATAAAGAGATGATGTCCTTATAACACAAACCTTATATAAAGAACTCTCTTTCTATCTTTATTTCTCTCTCTCTGTTTGTCTCTCTCTGTTTGTCTCTTTCTGTTTGTCTCTCTCTGTTTGTCTCTTTCTGTTTGTCTCTCTCTGTTTGTCTCTCTCTGTTTGTCTCTCTCTGTTTGTCTCTTTCTGTTTGTCTCTCTCTGTTTGTCTCTCTCTGTTTGTCTCTCTCTGTTTGTCTCTTTCTGTTTGTCTCTCTCTGTTTGTCTCTTTCTGTTTGTCTCTTTCTGTTTGTCTCTTTCTGTTTGTCTCTCTCTGTTTGTCTCTCTCTGTTTGTCTCTTTCTGTTTGTCTCTTTCTGTTTGTCTCTTTCTGTTTGTCTCTTTCTGTTTGTCTCTTTCTGTTTGTCTCTCTCTGTTTGTCTCTCTCTGTTTGTCTCTTTCTGTTTGTCTCTTTCTGTTTGTCTCTCTCTGTTTGTCTCTCTCTGTTTGTCTCTCTCTGTTTGTCTCTTTCTGTTTGTCTCTCTCTGTTTGTCTCTTTCTGTTTGTCTCTTTCTGTTTGTCTCTTTCTGTTTGTCTCTTTCTGTTTGTCTCTTTATGTTTGTCTTTCTCTCTGTCTTCCCTCTCCCTCTACTGCCTTGAGTGGAATATCTAGAAGGAGATCAGATAACGTCTATGCCGTCAAAGGTTATATTGGAGATGTACTGTATATCATGAAGGCAGAAGTTTTCCTCTTGATCCTGTCCACAGTGTTGTGGTATGGTGATGAATGTTGAATTGTTGTGTACATTTTGTGTATGTAATGTACAGTAACTGATGTGTTTGCATAAAGGTGTGTGTTTATGTGTGTGTATGGGTGTGGTTGATTGGGATCTGTACTAGATATGTATTCGAGATCAAAATTGAAGTCTTTATGTTAATGGGGTGGGTGTTGACGGAGGTTGTTTTTGGTCACTGGTGACGTTGTGTGTGTACTGTGTGTGTGCTGTGTATTCTGTGTGTGTGTATTGTGTGTGTGTGTGTGTGTGTGTGTGTGTGTGTGTGTGTGTGTGTGTGTGTGTGTGTGTGTGTGTAACAAGATCTCATGTTGCTCCAAACGTCAACTTTCTAAGTGGTTTTAAAAATCTAGATTCCTATCATTCTGTTTCTCCAAACATAACATTTCGAAGTTGCTTCATACCTCAAATGTCAAAGTTAAGGGTTAAGATTTGGGATATTAGTCATTGAATTACGCCCATTCACCACCCCTGTCCGCAACTCCCTAGC
>NC_088403.1:27736457-27751457 GCF_034236695.1 Oncorhynchus nerka | reverse complement strand
TGTTCACATACTGCCAGAGCTTGGCTTTAGGCGACACTTTGGCTAGGTTAGTGATGATATGGTGCAGCTCTGTGCTTAGTCATTAGTAAGGAACTATGATGTAGTCTGTCTATTTGCTGATAATGACAGAGGTATTATATCTTCATTATATCTCCTCCTCCTCTGATTGCTGTGGAATACGAGAGGCTAGAGAGGGAGTTAACCTACCTACTGTACGGTTGTGAACGGGTCAACTCAGTTAGGAGCCCATATCAATTAGAAAGGGACTCCAAGGGACATTGGAATGGACAAGACATTCTGGTTTCTGAGACCAAACTCACAGAGACACACACACACCTACACCTGAGGTAACTATAGCTGTTGACTCAGCTTGTTTTGTGTTTTTGCGAGGCTCCTCCCCACGTATGTTCTTGGAATCAGCGTGTGAATGGCTGGGAGGGGTGGGTGTGGCACGCACCACTGTACCTTGACCTAACACCCGCCGCAACGCCCACACACTCGTAAACCTTTATCTTCACAAGCAACACTGTTACATAAAAGGTAAGGGCATGGCAAAGTGTGTGATTTATATTGTACTAATTCAGGTAGGGGCTACTTCCTTCTCCCTGTCCTTCAGATGATAGAGGAACACACCTGGATTGTCCTACTGTGTGTGTGTCTGTCTGCTGTAATACAAAGGCCTCATTCTGTCAGTATGGCTGATTCACTGTACGAGGGAGGCCAGGGGAGCTTAAAGCCTGCTCGTCTCTCAGGTGACACAACACACACATATATATATATATACATATACACATACACACACACTCTTATCTCTGCTGGTCAGACTTAACATTGTGTTTGTGGGGTGTAATCATGGCCATAGAGCATGTCTCTCTAATTGAAAATGCAGCTCCTGTTCTCATGGCTCTGGATGTATGGGGGCTGAGGGGGCTGGAGTTGTCTTTGTGGCCCTCTGGAGTGGCCCAAATTAAGTCAGGTCAGCTTGGGTCTCCACTTCAGGGTTGGTAGACAAGTCAGGGTCAATGGCATGGTTGTTTACGTATGTGTAATGTGTACATGAGTTGATTTAAGAGATGTTTGTGTGGGTGTGTTTTGTGTTTGCATTGGTGGTGTGTGTATGTGTGTTGTGTGTGTGTGTGTGTGTTTCCCACAATGCCAAGTGTGTACAAAGATATGAGACGTGGTCACTCGAGTGGAACCCTCCACTGTTCCTACATCACCACGGAAACAGGCCTCTAATTTTGTTATCACAGACAGACTAAATTGGGGCTACATTGGAATTGCCCCACTTGACCAACAATCGCCCACAGTACTTTGAGGGATTATGCTCTTTAAGGAATAGCTAACACTTGGGAACTGAAAGGTGGGATTGACAATAATCTGTGGATAATATGTGGATGTTTAAACTTCCTCTTCGCTGTTTGGTTAGTGTCTCTACTGTTTGGTTGTCAACAGCCCTGTGGTGTGCCCAAGCCTGTGGCTATTCCCATTTCTCCTGGTATTCCCAGTCCTCCTGGCTTGGCTGGGCTCCTCTCCAGCTTCCTGTAGTGGAGTGTTTGGCATCCCGTTGTGCCCAGGAACACACAGCCCTGCCTGTGGGCACTACTTAGCAGTGCCATACATTCTCACATGGTTGTGTGATTCCTTTTCTCTACCAGTTTTTGTTGGTCGCTGAGAAAGACATACCCTCTGTGTTTGGTAGAGCAGAAGTCAGAGGAGAGGACAGGAGAGGGGCCAGACTCACCCAGGTGGACAGAGGTAGGAGTGGACGTAGGGGTCACCCATGGAGGAAGGTCATTTTGATATTCCCCACCACTGACCGTCTTGTCTTGTGTAGCCATACATCGTGTTCTTGCAAGCGCAAAGCTACTGACACATTGATGACTCGGCTGGTATCCTTGTGCTTTCTCAGGAAATGGGAGGCTGGAGGATATGACAAGCGGCCATCAAGTCAGCAGACTAACAGCTCTACTGTACGCCACAGGGGACAGTGAGTCAACCTATTTATTTACTAAAGACCATACGTTTGTCATGTCCTGTTAATGACTTGTGTGTGTGTGTGTGTGTATGTGTATGTGTGTGTGTGTGTGTGTGTGTGTGTGTGTGTGTGTGTGTGTGTGTGTGTGTGTGTGTGTGTGTGTGTGTGTGTGTGTGTGTGTGTGTGTGTATTTTCCATTCTGAATGTTTTTATTTGTGTGTCTGTCAGTGCCTGCATTTATTCATTGTATGTTGGTATTGTGTAGAGTATGTGCATTTGCGTTTTTGTGGGTGTGTGTATTTGTTTACATCTGTGTGTGTCTGTGTGAATGTGCGTCAGTGGATGGTAACCAAATCTGGCCTGCTCTGACCCATCCCTCTGGTGATGCACACACACTCTGCCACGTCTCACAGCTCTGTTGTAGTGGAATGAATACCTGTTACGTCTCGGAGGGAGGGGGAGAGGGAGAGGGAGAGAGGGAGAGAGAGGGAGAGAGGGAGAGAGGGAGAGAGAGAGAGAGGGAGAGAGAGAGAGAGAGAGAGAGAGAGAGAGAGAGAGAGAGAGCAGTGGGGGGGGGGGGGGGTTACAGAGATTGAGGGGTGATTGTTTAGGTGTGATGGATGGAGGGAGTTGGGGCCAGTACTGTGGTTAGGGTAAAGGGAAGGTCAACAAATGAGTAAATATGAGTTATGTGTCTCTCCTCTCCTATACTGGTAACTGTAAAACAGAGAATTCCCTTTTCTGCTACCTCTGGTAAATACACCTCCGTGGGACGTGTTTTTTGTGGGCCTTACACAGAGACACAAAGCATCAGTGGGCGTCAATTGAGTGTTCTCAGAATAGCACAGGAAGTGACTTGATTTGACTATGACATCACTTCCATGTGGGGTTGTCCAGAACAGTTTGTTTCCGTTGGAACAAACGGTTTTGCTAATGTCATTGGGTGTGTTTATGTGTGGTAGTCCATGTTTACGAGTCAAATTCACCTGGGACGACTTCTCAGTTCTGAAGCGGTGAAGCTCGCTCCCACACATGATGGAGCGCGGTCACTGTTTGGCTGGCCCCAAGGGTGTCTACACATCAGGCCCTGAGTGTTGCGGGAAACCAGGCCAGCCTGTTCCATAGACACACCCGACCCACACACACACACCCCTCCGTAGCTATCACTCTGTCAGAGCTCCTATTAGCATCATTGTTCCCTTGGCAACAACAGGGTCAGGGGTCACTTAGCAACTGCAGAATGTTGAGGACAATTCCTGTGAGGGAGACTGGAGCTCAGTGCTTCTGGCCTTTTGTTCCAGAACATACCCTCAAGTCTGGAAATAGATATGGGCTGTAATATTTCCACACTGTTTTCCTCCTCAAAGTGGTGACACACTCTTCTATGGTAGTCTATGGTCACAGCTGATGACATACGTTATTGTATACTTAGAGAATCTATGTCCTTCTATGATATGAGGAAGCCGGCGTGATGTTCTACATGACACTGAGCATGATGGAGTGTCTCCTCTCCTTCTGGCTCGCTGCCAAGAGGGGTTTTGCATGTCTTAGAGTAGGCTTCCTCTTTCCTCTTTCCTTATTCCCTCTCTGATCAGACAGCACACTGTAAACACAAGAGGTGGTGATCAATACAAGCAGTGTGATAGTTATTCCCAGTAACAAATGTTTCTGACAAGGTAAACAGCGGGGATAAATGACTATAGTACTGGAAAAGCATGTGTGTACATTTATGACCACCAGGTTGTGCTGCCGTGTACCTGTGCTTCATGTACTAAACTCAGCAAAAAAAGAATTGTCCCTTTTGCAGGACCCTGTCTTTCAAAGATAATTCGTAAAAATCCAAATAGATCACAGATCTTCATTGTAAGGGGTTTAAACACTGTTTCCTGTGCTTGTTCAATGAACCATAAACAATTCATGAACATGCACCTGTGGAACGGTCGTTAAGACACTAACAGCTTACAGACGGTAGGCAATTAAGGTCACAGTTATGAAAACTTAGGACACTGAAGAGGCCTTTCTACTGACTCTGAAAAACACCAAAAGAAAGATGCCCAGGGTCCCTGCTCATCTGCGTGAACATGCCTTAGGCATGCTGCAAGGAGGCATGAGAACCGGGCTGATTGTCGGATTCGCGTTTATCGTCGAAGGAATGAGCGTTACACCGAGGCCTGTACTCTGGAGCGGGATCAATGTGGAGGGTCCATCATGGTCTGGGGCAGTGTGTCACAGCATCATCGGACTGAGCTCGTTCTCATTGCAGGCAATCTCAACGCTGTGCGTTACAGGGAAGACACCCTCCTCCCTCATGTGGTACCCCTTCCTGCAGGCTCATCCTGACATGACCCTCCAGCATGACAATGCCACCAGCCATACTGCTCGTTGTGTGTGTGATTTCCTGCAAGACAGGAATGTCAGTGTTCTACCATGGCCAGCGAAGAGCCTGGATCTCAATCTCATTGAGCACGTCTGGGACCTGTTGGATCGGAGGGTGAGGGCTAGGGCCATTCCCCACAGAAATGTCCGGGAACTTGTCCGGGCACCTGCCTTGGTGGAAGAGTGGGGTAACATCTCACAGAAAGAACTGGCGAATCAGGTGCAGTCTGTGAGGAGGAGATGCACTGCAGTTCCTAATGCAGCTGGAGGCCACACCAGATATTGACTGTTACTTTTGGTTCTGAACCCCCCTTTGTTCAGGGACAAATTGTTCAATTTCTGTCACATGTCTTTTGAACTTGTTCAGTTTTTCTCAGGTGTTGAATCTTGTTATGTTCATACAAATACTTACAAGTTCAGTTTGCTGAAAATAAATGCAGTTGACAGTGAGAGGATGTTTTTTTTGCTGAGATTACCTGCGTCACACTACCTGTGTACTCTAATGACCGTTAGAGGAGGGGCCCTATATAGTACTTATAGTGCACTAAAAACTGAATAATCAGATAAAGATGATATTATGACAAAGCTTATCATATGCTGGGAGCCACGTACATATACGCTGGCAAAAGAACATTCTGGGATGTGGGTATTCTTACACCTATGGCTAGTGTCACCTATGGCTCTCTCTCTCTCTCTCTCTCTCTCTCTCTCTCTCTCTCTCTCTCTCTCTCTCTCTCTCACGTTCTGACCTATAGTTCTTTTGTTATGTCTTTGTTTTAGTATGGTCAGGGCGTGAGTTGGGTGGGTTGTCTATGTTAGTTTTTCTATTATTTGGAATTTCTGTGTTTGGCCTGGTATGGTTCTCAATCAGAGGCAGCTGTCAATCGTTGTTCCTGATTGAGAACCATACTTAGGTAGCCTGTCTTTCACTCTTGAGTTGTGGGTGATTTATTTTCTGTGTTAGTGTTTGTGCCACACGGGACTGTTTCGTTTGTTTCCATTTTCGTTTGTTCTTTCACTTTGTTATTTTGCATTTTGTAGTGTTCAGTTTTACATATTAAAAGCTATGAACACTTACCACGCTGCAAGTTGGTCCGATATCTCTTACTCCTCATCGGAAGAAGAAGACGAGCGTTTCTCTCTCTCTGTCTCTCTCTCTCTCTCTCTCTCTCTCTCTCTCTCTCTCTCTCTCTCTCTCTCTCTCGTGGCACTGCGACACAGAGTGATTGAACCTTTAGATATTGAGGCGGGCAGAGATCAAAACCTTCCTGTAGTCGTTGATTTGTAGCGTGGGAGAGATGCCTGAGGAATGATTTGTAGGGAAGGAGAGGAGCCTGAGGAATGATTTGTAGGGAAGGAGAGGAGCCTGAGGAATGATTTGTAGGGAAGAAGAGGAGCCTGAGGAATGCTCTTCAGATGTACTGGCGTTGATTCTAGAGGTGGAAGAGAGAAGTGCTCAGACTCAGAGGGCTTTGGACTGGCCGTGAGCCAGCAAGCAAACACTGGGTGTCTTTGAGGAGAACTGTTATGGTGCTGGCATTCACCTGAGAGAGAGAGGAGGTGGGGACGGAGGGGGGAGGTCAGAAATAGTTGGCTCATATTCCATCTGCATTTCCAATGATAGAGAAATTATATATTCTTCTCTGGAGACTGTGACATAAAGTTGTTGCCTAATCATCAACCATTCCCCACTCACTCAAACACACGCCTACACAGTACTATCAGATGTCTGAACTTGAAGATTTCTCTCTTCATAAACAATGTTGTACAGTCATAGCGTGGCTGCTGTTGAAGCCGGCTGGGGTTTCCTGGAAAATGAGTTTACGGTAAAAAGGAGCTCTCTTTTTGGGAAGTTGCCTTGGCGATGGGCCAACAGGGAGTGCGCCTGCGGTCATTTTTTTTGGACTGTGTGTGTGTGTGTGTCTGTATGTCTATGTGTGTGTGGAGTTTTTGTTATTTGCCACCATGTTGACAGACATTCTGCTTCCTGACATTTGAGTGTTGTTGTGACTCAGTGTTTGTGGGCTGTAGAGAACTGTGTCAAAATTAAAAGCAAATGTGTCCCATCTCAAATGGATTTTAGCGCTTTAGTAAGAAAATAACAGTCCTCAGTTTGCTGCGGTAGATGTTTGTCAGAGACTAAGAATGTAATGAAAAATAATCCTGCAGCAACAGGAAATGTGAATTATTATGTAAATTGTAATTAATGGACATTTTTGGAGGGGTTGATTCATTTAAAAAAAAATGTTTTATTAAGTCTGACAATTTAAAGTGGAAATTACAAATTTAACAAGCCTTTTTAAACCTTGAATACACTACAATTTGCATTTCCTGTTGCACTGCAAAATTCTCTGCGACAACACAGTGATCAAATTACGATAGCGCAATTTGTTTACTGTAAACGTGAACCACTTTGTCAAAATGTGTGAGTTTTGTCTCAGCTTAATTCCAAGGAGGGGGAAGGTTCCCCCCTTTCCCTTCTCTTGCAATACACACACACAAACACACACACTGTCAGTTGGGAGGTGTGGAGATAAACAGGAGGCTGATCACAGCAGCCCTGACTGCCTCAATCTCTGCTACCACCCGTCATCCGGGTTTAGTGACTCACCCTGCCGTCATCCAGCCCCTCTGGGGGTCACCCAGAACCCCCACAACACACCCCCTCTGCCTGGCTTGGGCTAACTCTGCCTGTACCCCCCTCTCTCTGGCTTCCTGGCAGCCTGCTCCTGAGCCGGAGGTGAAGAGAGCCTCTGTTTTTCCCTCTCGCACATTTCCAGAGCCTTTCAATCTCATCCGCAGAAAAACAAGGGCTATTTTTTAACCCTCCTCCAATTAGGCTGTTGAGATTGTTTATCTGTTTCCGTGAAAGACGTGTCCTCCCGGCTTAAAGTGGCACAGAAAGTGGACCAAAGTTCGTCCCGTTCCCGGAACTGGATCCAAACAAAGCCAGATGTTTAAGATTCTCTAGAAAGCGAGGAGACACACTTGTTATTGTCCTTTTTTTCTCTGACAGTGGAAAAATACTTTGGAGGGTTATGGAGAAACGTCAGCCTGCCTTGTTTGTGTTCTGAAAAGCCAGGAACTCTTAAATCATGTCTTGGGACGTGGGCTTACTGTTCGTGTGTGTGTGTGTGTGTGTGTGTGTGTGTGTGTGTGTGTGTGTGTGTGGCATTCAAGTGTCTGGCACTGTACTGTATTCCTCGCTTACCGCATAGATGCTTGTTAGATAGTATTTGATTTAAAAAAACAACACTTACTCCACAACCATGATGGATGTTCTGTTCTCCCTCCATCAGACTGATCTTCCATTAGCATAGCTCCAAACACACAAGGGGCTAATACCTGCCATCAGTACAGCCTATTACTCTGCATGGCCCATGCATGAACCCATAGCGCAGCTAGCGCTCACGCGCTAATGTACATTAACACACACATGAGCCCAGCGATACATGCTAGGCTTAACAGCATCATCTGGAAAGAGATACTGACAGAGACACTTATCCAGTAATGGAGGGTCTTTATTGGTTAACTCCAGGAATGGCCCTCAGAGAATGGCCCCATCATCCAGTTTAATGCCTTATCACCACATCTGTACTGAACGCATGGCGTCATCTGTCACGGTTCACATACTGTACAGCACAGGGGCTTTGACGGGGCTGCAGTCTCCTTCATTATCATTACTCAGTTGGCACTCTTGTTTTGTAACATCCTACGCACATTAACACGCGTGCACACACATACACAGAAACACACACACCCAATATTCACATCATGGACACCTGTGCATGTTGGCTGTGTACCCTATCATGAAAGATCTGTTTCAATGTGCAACCTCCTCCTTTAGCTTCTCCCATTGACTTTCCATTGACTTTCTTGATCAGGAATCCAATTAAGGGACTTAAGCCAGAGTTTCCAGGGGCTCTGAAAAGACTAGGAGGGAAGGTATTGTAACGACCCTGGGTCGTTACAGTATTAATCAGTAGTCAGAAGCTATTAATCACTGAAATGCCAGTCACTCCTTTGAGCCTCTTCAGCACTGCATTCCGCTACACAGTTCCTGGAACAGTTATGTCAATATAATGGCTCAGATGCTATCTTTACAGGAATGAAGGATACGCTCAGGTCAGTGATGATGTAGTCCCAGGGGATAGAGGGGTTTGACGTGCTGCCTGTTGAAGACAGGAGAACGTAGAGAGGAGTCAGTCATCAGGCCTCATAAAGCTCTGGATGACTCACTGTTAAAACCTCAGCAGTGTGTCCTCTCTATTCCACTATAGTGAGTCCCATCAGAACAGTGTTTCTCACATTTATCAAATGACTGATTCGCATTATATTAGATGTGTTGTCATGAAGGTGGGAAAGATGCTCTGACTGATGACTCATAGTCCCATTACCCTCCCACACGTATCGACACACACACACGCACACACACACACACACACACACACACACACACACACATACCGTAGGTAAGTAATGCCATATCCGGCAGGAGGGGTAACCTTGTCGTCTGATTATCATACTAGCAGTGAGTAATTCTTCCTGTGTAATGATGAGAACATCCTGTCCATCAGTGTCAACCCTCCATCATCCCCCATCTCCTTTCATCATTCATCCTCCTCTTATGCACCTTGACCATAGTCTACCCTCTCACAGTCACCCCACGTCCACAGAGCTCCGTCTGTCTGTCTCCTCCTCTTGTGTGAGGCGTTTATGTGTGTTTGACGACTTGCAGCACACACCGTTTCCACGCTTTTCTGAAACTAACAAATGAATAACCTTCTGTCACTTTTTTGGATGTGTATAAAATTAAGTCTAATCTCATGAAATAGGTGCTCCGTAAAGCAGATGTGCCCATACAAGTTTGGACAAAAGAAAGATGCTAGTCTACCCAGCATAGGAATAGGCCGGCCTCTCCCTGAAAAAGGAATCTCATATCATTTTCAGTAAAATGACCCCACCACCCCCCTCCACCACCATCCAGGCTGTTATATAAACACACCACCGTCACTCTCTCTCTTTCTTGATCTTTTTGAAACCCTGAGTGACATCACCGTCACCCGCGGCAGCTAGGGCCTGCCGGGCCGGTGTGTGTGAGTCTCTGTCTCTGCATGTCACTTCCTGGGAGAGCGCAACGGCCAACGCTCCACAAGGGCTCCTTTCACATGGGGGGAGGGGGGAGAGAGAAAGAGAGCGGTAGAGATGAAACGTGTCTCTTACTTATTCATTCATCCCACAGGGTGTTATTGTTGTTAGGTTTGAGGTTGGCTTCTCTCTTTCCTCTTCCCTACCATGCCATGGACTGGTGCTGGTGGGTGACTACATTTGTGTGGTTTATGAGATGCTATGCTGCCCCCTGGTGTCCAAAGGCAGGATTGTAGAAACGTGTCACGTGGTGATGATACTGTTCCATCCAACTGTTTTCTTTCTTTACAACATGCTCTGACATATACTATGCTATATGGCCATTATAGGTCATCCAACACCCAGCATTCAGACACCTGTGATTGACTGGACCGACTGCTATTAAGCTGTGTTGTCATGGCGACGCCATGGTTACTTAAGTGTTTTGGCCCGGTTCTCATAACCACACAGCACAGAGCTCTTTGTGTCCCAGTCGTTTTCTCCGACACTGAACACCCCAGCTGTGATCTGTTCACTCACTGTACATTCCTCCACCTGAATGTGATATGATGAAGATCAGGTGGGATACACAGGTGTGTGTGCTGCCTGCCACGCCCTACGTGAAACACGTGTGTGTGTGTGTGTGTGTGTGGTCATGATGTCATCGTCAACACTAGCCCCATTGTAAATAGAAATAGGGTTTGGGGAGGTGCAGAGTGGTGTCACCCTGTCACATGGACAGCAGCCTGTACCCTGCCGTATCCATAGATACCTGCAGGACAGGTACAGTAAGCAGGACACAATAAGGAAGCTATTGGAAGGCTATGAGGCAAGCACTGTAAAACAGGTAAGATATCACGACTAGTGTTTAGTGGCTGTGAGAGTAGTTTGTTTGGTTACTCATGGATGTGGAGTGTTTGCCCAAACACACACTTACACTCACTCTCACACACTCTGTGGTCATGTGGTGTTTCTATGTGTTTTCGCAGGACCCTTGGTTGGCAGAGCGTTTGCTGAGCTTTGAGAACAACAGTCAGGTGGGTAGATGAGTAACATTGTGTTCCTGTTTGCTGGATGAGTTCCAGAATAGAAGACTAGTAGACTGGTTAGATAACAAATAGTTGTTACGTATTTCTTACAGGTGTTGATAGATAATGATTGTTGTCATGAATTGTGCATACAAAATTGTATCATTGTCCTATACTGTCTAATATTGTAATGTGTTATGTTTTCTTTATGTTGATGTGAAGAGAATAGTATCTAAAGATGTGGTATTGTTTGTATGAGGTTACTGCAGTTCTTCACAGCGCTTCTGTGTCTGAAGTGTGGAGGAGGATGTCACCCGTCAGCTGTCCTCATAGCTGGGCTACCATGGCAACGACATTCGTCAGAATGACTTCCGGCAAAAGCAAAGCACTGTCACGATCACTTTCTGTACTGACAGATGTCTTTATACTGATACTTAATTGTGTTGGTGTTTTGGTTAAGGTTAATCATAAAAATGCTGAGCCACATGAGTGGACTGTCTGTCTACTTGTCATCCATGTCACAACTGCTACACAGAGTTTCTACTTGTCATTACGGCCAAAGAGAAATAAGCAAAGTATCCTCCAAAATCATTTTCTACTGCTGCGCGTCCACTGCATCCCTATTGTCCGGCAGGGAAAGTCTTCCCCCAGAGGCTGGTTTCACATGGTGGTTTAGATTAATGTTCCCAGTGTCTAGCACCATTTGAAATCAGTGTTCTTGGGGACAGGAGAACAGCACTGGGCCTCTGGTAGTGTCAATCAGTCTACTGGAGCCAATCCTCTCTCTCTCTCTCTCTCTCCCCTTTAAAGGATGACTGATTTCCTCTGGTGTTTAGAGCCCCTTACAGCCTTCTAGCACCATTTGAAATCGGTTATAATGACTGGGGATCAATGCCTCAGTGTCTTCACGATGTCTACATGTCATCTCTACAGTCAAGCAGACAGGAAATGAATGGGATGAATGTTCATATTGTACGTGTCACAGGGTCTGCTCTACAGATCCTGGAATCGAAATGAGTTGGACGGGAGCTCATTTCCAGTGGGACAGTTTTTAAAGTGTTTATTGAATAAATGTTCCATTAAACTGAATTGATATCTTACGTTTTCCTGTGTGTATGTTATTATATTTGTGTCCGTGGTTATACACCTGCATGTAACCCTATATAACCCCGCTCTGCTATGTATAAAAGTTATCAGAGCTCAAGGGATGAAAACAAGTCATTTCACAATACCCTCACTCATAACAGATTGAATCACTGTTATACCTAGAAGCACACAACACAATCCAACACTTACTTTATAACATGATAATGGAAACAGGAAAGGCATTTTATTGCAGGACTTGTACCAGACACCGCACAGAACCATAGAAGTCAACTGAGGGCAGAATCTTAATTAAACCAGGAAAGTTCCTGTTCTGTAATGTGGGATGAATGAGTTCCAAGGAAGCCTGATGTTCTCAATAAGATTTTCAAGTTGTGGAAGTTTATCTCATCTCTGCTCGGCGTCTCTGTCGCCTGTGTTACCATGTCACTCCCCGGGTCTGACGAGACATGCTGTACACAACCGGTATCTATTCATTTAGTGTGTTGTTAGGTGTAGATAAAGGTGTGGGCGATGGCGTTGATGGTGGTTATCATTGTAGTATAAACATGATCATGGAGTTGAACTTGGAGACCATCCCAGAGAATGCAGTTGAACTGGGAGAGGAAGAGGAGGAGGCGAAGGAAGAAAAATAAGTGCCTCTCCACATTCAAATGCTACAGAGGAACAGATTTGACCAGAGGTCATTCTGTGGACATGATTATTAGCTGAGATACTATGTAATTACAACTCGTATCATTATTTTAAAACCTGCCATTATTCCGTAATAAGCTATTTCCCTCAAATCAATGGGGTTTTAATGGGGCCTAGTTGTCCTTGCACCTTTCCCGTTGCCCTAGGCCTAGGGCACTGCAGTAGTACACTTTTCCTTTCACCTTGATGGTCTTATTGGAGTCAAATGCAAACAGACATCAATGCTCCCAGTGTGTTACCTATCTCCTGATTGTATGGGTGTTTCATAACCCATAGGTGAGCTTTTCACAGGCGGCTGGTGGTACCCTAATTGGGGAGGACAGGCTCATTGTAATTGCTGGAATGGAATGAATGGTATGAAACACATCAAACCTGTGGTATTATGAGCCATCCTCCCCTCACCAGCCTCCTGTGGAGCCCGTATTGGCTAGGTTGAAGACAAAATAGGTAAGGACTCGTGCGTGAGCTTTTGAAATTAAACAGATTCATGTTTATTCTAGTTGATAAGTAGCATCGCTGGTCTGTTTGTTTAGAAATCTTCCACATTTACGCAAAGCTTTATGGGATATTAGAAATCCTCCTAACCTGGGTATCTTCAACATAGCATATTACTGGTTCGATGTCACAACATACAACTTTGGGGGTGTTTCAGCAACAATGCAAAGTTCTACATTACAGTTCTACAGTACACTATGACATCACCAAAGACCTGTAGAATGCACTGTTGCATTCTAAATATGATGGAACTGCTTTCACTTAAGCCTCTGAATCACAATGTCAGTATTCTCATTGTCGCAACTTGTTTTTGAATTCTCCATGCAGGCTAAAAAGTACGGTTTTATTTGATCAATTATTTGATTTTGATATTATAATGCTTATTGTTTGCGATATGAATTGGCTGTAGTGAGATTGTCCATGCATTGATTTACAGGGCTTTAGGGAATAAGGCTTTCCTCCAGCCAGTGAATAAGGATGAGATTATTGCTCCAAAGGCCCGTGAGATCTATCAGAAAGCAAAAGGTGAGAGAGTCCTTCTAACAATGCAAATATATGACCGAGTTCATGCTCTGAATCACAATACCAACCATTACATTTTTATCTGTATCTGGGTTTTGCTACATTGCTGCTATCCTTGATACAGTAGGCAGACTACAGTAGGCAGACTACAGTACTAATGAGCAGTATTGTGTGTTGAAGTCGGTGACGTTTGACATATTTTCAATATGTCTGTAACAGTCCTTGATTCCAAAGAGATCTGGAACATTCTTAGGGAGGAGTCTGAGTCCAAACTGGCTATAATGGAGACAGCCATTGGCGGGCCCTCAGTGATCAAGGTTTCCCTGATAGTACACACAGAACACATCCTGTCACAATGCCACACACCGTTACCAACCCTGACCTGTGTCATCTTTATAAGACATTCAACCAATGCAAACTCTGTTTGTTGTCTATAAAAACAGTCATGAATGAAAAACCAACAAGTAGATTTCTAGATACTTGCTTAGATTAGATTTCCACTCTCTTTCTTTCTCTCTCTCGGTCTCTCTCTCTCTCCCTCTCTCAGGCGTTTAATGACAGGATGGAGTGTCAGAAGCTGCTGGAGGTTCAGGGGCAAGGGAAGTCTAGCCGCCATAAGAATCGAGTGGCGCTCATGTTCAAGGCCTCGGAGGCCAACCTGGACAGGACAGCCTTACTCATAGCCAACAACCCCCTGCCTGACCTCCATAACCTGAAGGAGGGTGACAGCCCAACCAAATACCTGGCAGGCAACCCCCCCGCCCCCGCCCCTGCCAAGGTCAGAGGTCATTAAAAAAAATAATGTGATGTTGAGCAAAACCCCCAAGCCTGACTGATCATAAACGAAGAGTAATGTGGAAATCTTGAATATTGAATGCTCTTAAATTGATCAATTGGCTGTTCCCTCAGAGGCTTGAAGCCATTCGGGGTCGTCAGAGTGGTTTGCCTCCTCTGAAACATCCTCTTAAATTGCCATCTGGGATGAGAAGAGATGTCAGCAAGCGAAGCAGCAGGTGGGTGTGCTGGGAAAGAGTTGTGTGATCTTGAGTTGTTGTCACAAATCATTTGAAACATCATATTTCTCTCCATTACTGTGTATAGTTAGGGATGCTGATGAATGGCAGTACTTTGTGGTCCCACAGAGCTCCATCATGGGTGCAAACGAGTCTCTGTGTGCAGTTCTCTGAGGATAGGTCAACGTTTTCAGACAGGGACAACTGGCAGGAAGGTATTTCATTGCATTGCAGAGCTGGCTACAATTTCAATTTCATCCCCCTGATAAGATAGAACAAATATTACAACATATATGGCTAAACTCAAATGTGCTGGTTGATAAAATACCTGTATTTATGGGAAAGATGTTTGAAAAGGGTATTTTGTTCTTAAATTATATTGTAAATTGTAATGGTAGAGTTATGTCCTTCATGGAGTTATCAGAATTGTACGGGAAGATCTGCTCAATCCAAGAGTAAAACCAATTAATTACAGCATTGCCCCAAAAATGAAGGAGGCGGGTGGCAGCGGGAGGAGGCAGGGAACTGGTTTGTCTGCCCAATATAAAGGATCAAACTTGGCGGAAGAATAAAAATGCATAAATAGGAAAGTATACCAGTTTCATTTGCGGACCAGGATGTTGACAACTGTGCCATACAGATTGCAAAATTTTGCAAGATTTTT
>NC_088403.1:27663957-27731457 GCF_034236695.1 Oncorhynchus nerka | reverse complement strand
GCTAGAATGGACATAGTCAATATAACTTTGTTCAGCACTTTTGAAGTGTTTTTTTATTTAACCTTTTATTTAACTAGCTAAATCAATTAAGAACAAATTATTATTTACAATGACAGCCTACCCCGGTCAAACTCGGGATGACGCTATGCCAAATGTGTGCCACCCTATGGGACTCCCAATCACGGCCGGATGTAATACAGCCTGGAGTCGAACCAGGGACTGTAGTGACTCCTCTTGTACTGAGATGCAGTGCCTTGACCGCTGAGCCACTCGGGAGCCCGAGTGTACGGTGACAGAATTAAGAACCTAGGCTGATCTTAGTGTTCTCCCTGTACACCCAGTCAGACCTGTAGTATAAATAAAGAGGGAATATATGCAGACAATGAAAGCTCTTAGAATTTTCGATGATTACATATCTCCCTGACATATTACATCATTTATGCAGCAGTATACAATTCATTTTTGGACTCGCCTTGTGCTCTGCTCACTTGGAACAGGAAGGTGGCACGGCGGTCCTTTTTGGGCTAACTTTGTCATCAAAGTCTGGCATTCTTCTGGTTTTATGGTGCTTTCAAGATAACTGGAAACTCTAGGTGGGGAAAAAGAAAGTTGAGTCATGATGTTAGTGGTCTTCAGGTCTACACCTGTTGTATTCGGCACACGTGACAAATAAACTTTGATTTCCCAGTTCCCGAGTTTCCAGTTGTTCTGCAAGCGGCAGAAGTAATGCTGGATTGACAGCATGGCCAATGTTGAATGTTTATAATTTTAAGCTGTGGAAAAATACCCTTAAACCTAAACTTGGATTGCACATCCACATAATAATAGACCAGTGATTGCTTTGCAACGCTTGAAGTTAGCCACGGATTCCTTCCAAACCACTCATTGTTGAATTTGCGATTTCCAACTTGTTGTGTAATGTTTATGGCCGATGAGCCACGTTACGTTTTATCTGCAATTTCTCTTTATAATTTCTCTTCATATGACAAGGATTGAAAAGGATTTGCCAGTAGATTGTCGACTTGATTCATGATGATGAGGATTTTGAAAGTAAGATGTTGACATTAGTCCAATTAAAGCTACTGTAGATATAATTTGATTTGACGTAATTTTATCTGTGACTAATGACCTTGAGCCTTGCTGGATGGGCACTTCTAATGTAACTCTATTGCAGCACCCAAGGGACTTGACTGTTCAAGCTCTCCTTGTAGATTGTCCTCATGAGTGACAGAACACTGAGTCAATCACGGTGTAAGTAGAGAACATTACCAACCCCTACGCTCCGTATTTTCCTCTGGCCCAGCACCACAGAAAGCACTGAGCTAGGCTGAAATGCCTGCATTTTGGAGCTGCCTTACTCAAAAAGCAAAAAAGAGACCAAGTTTGTATGCGGCTTCATTAACTCAATGACTTTTTAAAAACGTTTTTTTATACATTGTTTGCGAACTGATATGTGTCACTTATTAATGCAAAACAGGCTCTTCCCCACCTGCCCTGAATGACAGGTCACCACTGGTGGTAACAGTCATATAAAACCCAGCCCTGAAAGGAAACTTAGACTGAAAATCATTTGTATGACATAGACCACACATTCACATGGATGTGCAGGAAGTGTGCAGTTTGGATTTGTCACTTCATGCACAAATGTATCATACTTTGACTAAAACTATGACTCGCTCAGCTTTTATTGGGCGACCTGACCAAATTCACATAGAAATGTGAGTTATAGAGGAAGGCCCTAAAAATGGTCAAAGACCCCAGCCACCCCAGTCATAGACTGTTCTCTCTACTACCGCATGGCAAGCGGTACCGGAGTGCCAAGTCTAGGACAAAAAGGCTTCTCAACAGTTTTTACCCCTAAGCCATAAGGCTCCTGAACAGGTAATCAAATGGTTACCTGGACTATTTGCATTGTGTGCCCCCCCCAACCCCTCTTTTCGCTGCTGCTACTCTCTGTTTATTATATATGCATAGTCACTTTAACTATACATTCATGTACATACTACCTCAATTGGGCCGACTAACCAGTGCTCCCACACATTGGCTAACCGGGCTATGTGCATTGTGTCCCACCACCACCCGCCAACCCCTCTTTTACGCTACTGCTACTCTCTGTTCATCATATATGCATAGTCACTTGAACCATATCTACATGTACATACTACCTCAATCAGCCTGACTAACCGGTGCCTGTGTATAGCCTCCTCTGTTAGAGCCTCGCTACTGTTTTTCACTGTCTTTTTACTGTTGTTTTTATTTCTTTACTTACCAATTGTTCACCTATTTTGCACTGTTGGTTAGAGCCTGTAAGTAAGCATTTCATTGTAAGGTCTACACCTGTTGTATTCATGTTTTTGTGTGTTATTTCTATGCTCCCCGTCTGGTAGATATGTTTTTGTGTGTTATTTCTATGCTCCCCGTCTGGTAGATATGTTTTTGTGTGTTATTTCTATGCTCCCCGTTTTCTAATTTAGGTTTTGTACACCAGCTGAAAATACAATCTGTTTGGTTATTGAAAATATACTGTATTTCACTATATAAATTGCTTGTTTTGTCACAAACTGAAATTAGGCAAACTACAATTTTAGCAACCACGAAATGGCAGAGGGGTTTCTGCATATTGCACCTTTAAGTCGTCGTGCAACAACATCTGACCTTTCAGCTCTAAAGACTGAATTTCTACTGGTGTGGTCGTTTGATATTATATTTATCTTATTTTCTAGTAACCATTTTCTGTGTAACGTTGATGTAATATCTCCTAACCCTCAGAACTGGATACTGGAATATTTTTGCAATGTTCTAATGAAACTTGTCTTGAACATCAATATTGAACATTCAGAGAACATGGTAACCGCGTTCTGGGTAAGTTCTGTTTGACATTGGAACATTCCTATGGAAACGTTTTGCTAATGACTTAATGAGACTCTTAAGTGAATGTTCTCTAAAGTTTGTTAGCTGGGTAGCTATGTCATAGTTAGCTAGATCATTTTAAAGAATATATTATTAGGTAAATCGCTACCTTGCTAGTTATTTTGGCTACACTTAAAACCTGTTAACAAGCAAACACACTTATATTGCAGCTAGAATGGAGTGCTGGTTGCATAGTCCAAGTCCTTGGGAAAATGTTTTAGCTGGTTACTTTTGCATGGTCCCGTCAGGACCTGATCATCCATTTGCGTCAGCACATGCCATAATTGTGAACTTTTACACAGACAGTCGGCTACAGATAACTAGTACTGCTAGTAAAGTAATTGTGTACCACCGACAGTTTGCTGAAATACTGTAATACACCCTAGTTGACCACAAGGTGGCAGTAAATACCAACAAATTCATCAGAGGACCCATGAATAACAGTTGGTGTGGGCGTTTGATGGATGATAGATAGATACATGGAGTTTATTAGTCACATGTATAGGGACGCAGATGTAATTGCAGGCTACAGTGAAAATCTAATGTGCTGTGCTCCAACAGTGCAGGTCAAATAAAAAATCAATAAAAAGAAGAGAGTGAGACAAAATACAGATGATGATAATATATACACATGTACAACTGTGGGGGCGGGGTAAGAGTGAATGAAACAGTAATATAAAAAAGAATACTATATACTTTACATATTTACACTGTAGCAATGATAAATGTCCACTGGGGGTAGAATATCCATAAAGGGATATTCCAGCTCGATCCCGACGGGACAGGGGTAGCAGGTAGCTAGCTGCCTAGTGGCTGTTGAGCAGCCTGATGGTCTGGGGGTAAAAGCCTGTCTTGGTCAGTTGGGACGTCCCAGGTATCCCGTTTTAGACTTTTCCCATCAATTAAATTCAAAGGGCTTTATTGGCAAGGGAAACGTATGCTGACATTGCCAAAGCAAGTGAAATAGATAATAAACCGTAAACAATGCTCTCAAAAGTTCCAAAGGAATAGAGCCATTTCAAATGTCATAGTATGGCTGTATACAGTGTTGTAATGATGGGCAAATAGTTCAAGTGCAGAAGGGAAAATAATAAACATAGATCTGAGTTGTATTTACAATGGTGTTCTTCACTGGTTGCCCTTTTCTTGTGGCAACAGGTCACACTTTCCTGCTGTGATGGCACACTGTGGTATTTCACCCAATAGATATGGGAGTTTATCAAAATTGGATTTGTTTTCAAATTTTCTTTGGGCCTTTAAGTCATTTAGCAGACGCTCTTATATTTGTCTCTAATATGGTCATACATTTGGTAGGAGGTTAGGAAGTGCAGCTCAGTTTCCACATTTTGTGGGCAGTGTGCACACAGCCTGTCTTCTCTTGAGAGCCAGGTCTGCCTACGGCGGCCTCAATAGCAAGGCTATGCTCTCTGAGTCTGTACATAGCAAGGCTACGCACTGAGTCTGTCTAAGCTTTCCTTAATTTAGGGTCAGTCACAGTGGTTAGGTATTCTGCCACTGTGTACTCTCTGTTTTAAGGCCAAATAGCATCTAGTTTGCTCTGTTTTTTTGTTAGTAGTTTCCAATGTGTTAAATAATTATTGTTTTGTTTTCTCGTGATTTGGTTGGGTCTAACGGTGTTGCTTTGTGGGGTCTGTTTGTGTTTGTGAACAGAGCCCCGGGACCAGCTTGCTTAGGGGACTCTTCTCTAGGTTCATCTCTCTGTAGGTGATGGCTTTGTTATGGAAGGTTTGGGAATCTGTTTCCATTTAGGTGGTTGTCGAATTGAACAGCTCTTTTCTGGATTTTGATCTTTAGTGGGTATCGGCCTAATTCTGCTCTGCATGCATTATTTGGTGTTTAACGTTGTACACAGATATTTTTACAGAATTCTGCATATCTCTCTGGCCTACAGAACAGCAGATGATGTCTCATGAAGGGACTTTGCACTTTTGTCTCATAAAGATAGGTTTCCCTTCCGAGTCCAACCTCTACTGTTCCACATCTTGTAAGGAAGAAAATACTTGCTTTGTTTATACTTTTTTAACCTTTCCTGTTTGCGTATACGCGTTATGACAAAAATAGTCTTTGTGAATTTCCCCAGGCTTTTAAATCAGACTTTTATCTTTTCAGTCAGACAGCAGACTGATAGAGCCAAAAATCCATTTTTATTTTGGGGTGATCAGTACTGAGAATGTTTATGTTGGCAAGTGGCACACTGGTAGGCTTTCCATGCTTTGTGCCAAAAGCCCCCTGCACACTGTTGGGGAAAACTGTGACTATATAAATATGACCCTAATAGCCAACCCTGCAGGAAAACAAGGAGAGTGTTGCTCAGTGGACTTTGGACTACTAGGTAATAGGTGTGTGATTGAATGTTACCTTTTGTGACTATTGAGCTGCGTGCTCCTGTCTCAATCGTTATTCGCTGTCCTTCAGCCTCAATTATGTCAACATTTTCTGACTGTTACTTGCTTCCAGCCTATTCAGGTGTTATTGACCCACAGAAGTGTGTAACGGCTCTACCTCTGCTTAAGAATCATACCCCTGCCCGTGACGTCCAATCACAAGCCCCAGGGACCGACCTTTGTCCTTTTTTACAATGGACAGGTGTTGTGGGAGCAGAATGGTCCGTAATGTTCTAGAAAAATAAACAACTAACTCTATAATGTCCTACAAACCTAGATTGTAAAAGCATCTATAGTTTTTAGACCCTTTAACAATAGCATTCAGGTGTATCAATGTAATGTATCCAATGTCACATTTCCAACCCACGATGAGCTGTTTAGAAAGCTGATATCAGACATTGTGCTGGTGTGTGGGGCCTTTTTATGCATACGTGATTGATGTCACTTTGTATTCATTTGGTCTTAGCAGTCAGCTTGGGGGCAAAGGCCACTTTCACTGTGCCAGTGTGTGAGAGCTGTATGTGCTGTGAGTCAGTGGAAAGGCATCATAGTAGGCCCTGCCTTTGTTTGCCAGGTTAGTTTATGTACCACCCCACCTCCCGCTCCCCCGGCCTCCACTCTTCCAGTATTTATCATGAGTTTATTTCACCTGGGAAAAACTGTCTCTTGCCCCAGGTAAAGATTTCAGAGTAAATTACCTTCAGGCATGTACAGTCAGAGGGGTTTTTATGATGGAGAAGTCTAGCATAGCCTAGCAATCTCTGTTTTTAAAGCAGGTCAGCATCTGTAAACATCCGGTCCACACGGGTAAGGTCAGATAAAAAGGAAATCATGTCTAAAATAATCATTTGTTTTGTCATTGGGATGTTTTTTCATTTGAATGACCCAGGCTCCCGAGTGGCCCAGCGGTCTAAGGCACTGCATCTCAGTTCTTGAGGTGTCACTACAGACACCCTGGATCAAATCCAGGCTGTATCACTACCGGCCGTGATTGGGAGTCCCGTAGGGCGGCGCATAATTGGCTCAGCATCGTCCAGGTTTGGCCGGTGTAGGCAGTCATTGTAAATAAGAATTTGTTCTTAACTGACTTGCCTAGTTAAATGAATAAAATAACAAATATTTTAATTTACCCTCTAAACAACATTACATCCCATCAACATTACAGCATCTGAAATAATCGATTTAGTCTAAGCTCAGGTGTGACTGTTATCTGGTGTGTGGGTCAGAAATGTGAGTAAAAGCAACGCTGGCCTAATCACTCGAGGATGATACATCTTTGATGTCATTTACTGTACAAAGTGTGCATCAAAGAGGAAAAGCCTTCAAAAACATCACATGATTAGACCTAAATCATTTTAGGAAACACCTTTCCCAGTCTCCCAGGTGTTATTATTACGTATTATTATTAAGGAGTTCTACAGGCATTCTATTCTGCATTATTACATAATGTACCTTTTTACTGTGTTTGTTTAGAATGATGAGACAGAGGGAGAATGAGAGACTGGTGGTGATATGTGTGTTGTTGTACACACACCCCGTGTTGGGCTCAGGCCTCCATTCCCTGCATGTTTTGACCACTGTCTGAGAAATAGCCCTGCTCTGGCCATCCCCTGGCTTCTCCTGAGGGAACCACTGTGATTGTCTGGTGTTCCTGTTTAGCCCGGTTGCCTTCCTCAGACACCACCACCAGGCAGACACCAGTGAACCACCCAGGTTGTCTCAGCATCGCTTCATACATCTCCTCACACACCTCGGTGTTCCTGGTGTCGACGGAACACACCGGTTCCCAGAACATAAGAGTAACATAAAGCATCGTCTCACTTTATGAGCTCGTTGGCTGCCAGATGTCACTGGGATGTCTATTGGACAGGAATTTCTCACTGAGCAGAGACGTTCTCATAGCATCCTGTTGCTAGACCTATTAGTTATTACTGGTGTCTCTTCGGATTTGTTTCACATCCTGGCGCATTGTCAGATTGAATGACATTTGGATTCATGTACACATTAACACACACACCCAAAGGCGTTCTCCTTGACAGTCGTCATAACCATCCTCCTCACCTCCAGGCCGGAGCAGATCCAGTAACTAAACTCTCCCTCCTTTTCCCCACGTTATGGTGCGTTCCGTTGAATGTTGAGTCGAACCGATCATCCAGTTCAGGCTGTGGTTCTGTCGAAAGTGACTGGAGCAGCGCTGCTTGCCGTAGGTCTGTCGCTCACAATGTCTCTGCCATGACTGTCACTGACCACAGTCCTCATGATAGAAAATGGGGGAGGAGTGTGGTGTCTGCTGACCACCTGTAGTGACCTTTGACACCGCCAGTGCCACTCGGACACAATTCTCTCTTCTGCCCAGGTCTCTCTCTCTATCGCTCAATTCAAAGGGATTTATTGGCATGGTAAACATATGTTTACATTGCCAAAGCAAGTGAAATAGATAATGAACAAATAATGAACAATACGCTCATAAAAGTTCCAAAGGAATAAAGACATTTCAAATGTCATATTATGGCTATATACGGTGTTGTAACAATGTGCAAATAAATAAACATAAGTGTTGGTTGTATTTGCTATGGTGTTTGTATTCACTGCTTGCCTGTGGCAACAGGTCACACATCTTACTGCTGTGATGCACACCTGTGATATTTCACCCAGTAGAGATGGGAGTTTATCAAAATCGGGTTTGTTTTCAAATTATTTTGTGGATCTGTGTAATCTGAGGGAAATATGTGTCTCTAATGTGGTCATACATTGGGCAGGAGGTTAGGAAGTGCAGCTCCGTTTCCACCTCGTTTTTTGGGCAGTGTCTTCCTGTCTTCTCTTGATAGGCCGCCGTAGGCAGACCTGGCTTTCTCAATAGCAAAGCTATGCTCACTGAGTCTGTACATAGTCAAAGCTTCCCTTCATTTTTTTGTTCTTGTTGACTTTGCTCTCCCATCCCTCTCTTTTTCCTTGCCCTTATTCCCTACAATCTACTTTCCACCTTTTTTAGTCCTATGTTTTTCTTCCTGTTTGACTTGTCTGAACTCCCTATGTTCTTCGCTCTCGCACTCTTTCTCTCGCTCTCTCTTTTTCTCACTCACTCACACTGTCCTCTAGGCCTCCACTACTAGCCATACTGATTCTGAGTGCAGACCACATAGGAAGCGGTGGAGTGACACTACAGCTGTGGTCAGTGCAGTCTGCCCTTCACTATAGACAAGTGCTGTGTCACTGCACAATGCCACCTGTAGCAACGAGGCAGGAAGGCCAACGGAATCACTGGAACGACTTGGCCCAGTAACAGCAGTACAACAGAACACATGCTAGAGACAAGTGGTTCAGAGGAATCGAGGAAAGAATGTCAGGATTGTAGAGGTTGATTTCCTTTTTGAGGTCTCTCAATATATGAACACCGTTATCGCTAATCTGTTTTCAGACATGATCTGGTTTATATTGGAACATATTGTTGACGGTTTCAGAAGATATCGAAGTAACACCTTGACATGAACTCAAACCCAAACCATGTGGAAACGGGTCTTTTTGAAAGCCGTCACATTTGGCTCCATCACTCATGCGGGTCGGTATCAGCGTGTGACAGGGCCATAGTAGAAATGGTTAGCAGATGTTATTGCGAGTGTAGCGTAATGCTTGTGCTTCTAGATCCAACAGTGCAGCGGTATTGAACAGGTAATATCTAACAATTCCACAACAAAGCCTAATACAGGCAATCTAGTAATGGAATGGGAGGAGAATATGTAAGTATAAAATAATGGATGAGCAGTGACAGGAGTCTAAGATGCAATAGATGGTAAAGAATAGATAGTGAAGGATACAGTATGAACATATGAGATAATATGTAAACATTCTTAGTGACTTGTGTTCCATTTATTAAAGTGGCCAATGATTTCAAGTCTGTAGGTAGGCAGCCACCTCCTGTGCTAGTGATGGCTGTTTAGTGCTACTGATGGCCTTGAGATTGAAAAACAGCTTCTATCTCTGTCCCAGCTTTGATGCACCTGTACCGACCTCGCCTTCTGGATGGAAGGCAGTGGCTCGGGTGGTTATTGTCCTTGACGATCTTTTGTTTTGTCTTCCTGTGACATCGGGTGCTGTAGGTGTCCTGGGGGGCAGGTAGTTTGCCCCCGGTGATGCGTTGTACAGACCCGCACCACCCTCCGGAGAGCCCTGCGGTTGTGGGTGGTGCAGTTGTCGTACCAGACGGTGATACAGCCCGACAGGATGCTCTCAATTGTGCACCTGTAAAAGTTAGTGAGGGTTTTTGGTGACAAACCACATTTTTTTCAGCCTCCTGAGGTTGAAGAGGCGCTGTTGCGCATGTCTGTCTGTGTGCGTGGACCATTTTCAGTTTGTCAGTGATATGTACACCGAGGAACTTAACGTTCCACCTTCTCCACTGATGTCCTGTTGATGTGGCTAGTGGGGTGCTCCCTTTTGCTGTTTCCTGAAGTCCACGGTCAGTTCTCGCCCTCGTCAGGTTATCGTCAATGATCAAATATAACCTGATGTTTAATCATTGAGAACCTGATAAGGGCGAGTATTGTATTTGAGGTGTTACATGAGGTCGGTGGTGACCAGTATGGAGTAGTGGGCCGGCATCATCTGTGTTTCCTAAAAAGCACCCCCCTGCTTAGACTCTCAGCAAACAAACTTCCAACAGGAGGCAACAGTTGCTTCCTTCCCCCAATTAGGAAAGTGGTGGGTAGGGTCCTCCTACACATGTGAGAGGGGTAGGCTGTCTGTCCTATAGATAGCGAGAGAGAAGAGTATTGTGAGGACATCTTGGAGACCTGGTAACCCTGTGGGTGCTGCACAGAGAGTGAGGGGTGAAGGACAGTTCTCTGACTGGGTCTACTCTGCTGCGTGTCTATCCTAGCTGGCCGTCTGAGGATGCAGCGAAGGGGACATCGCTATGGCTACAGCAGGCTGTGGTATGTACCAGAGCCGATGCTCCCATACACCGTGTGCCACAGACGTATACGGTGGCACCTGAGCATGGCTCTCTCTGTCTGAATGGGTCTTTGGGGAAGGCACTGAATGACTGAGTAATTGTGTTTCTGAGGCACTTCCTGCACTACCATGATTGAGCGTTCACAAGGCAGGGGTGAGCTTGCGTTCTTGCATGCAGCATTGGACATTGTGTGGTTGTTACCTGGTGGACTTGTGGTGGTGTGCTACGTCATCTCGTGCCCTGAGATGTAACGGTCTTAGTAGTGTCACCTTTTTGGATTTGGGTGTAGGGTATGGTGTTATTCATGTTGTACTTGTTGAACAATCAATCATTTCCTGCCCTTTTTTTTCCCCATCTTCGTCTTGTAGGCCTGGACTGAGAAGAGGGAGCTCCTTCACCTTCCTCACCCCTGGACCTCAATGGGACTTCAGTCTGGTGAGTACAGCCTCCATCCAGTTCTTGTTTTTGTGTCTCCCTGTTCCCTCACAGGACCGGTACCTCGGCTCATTCCACTATCCTCCCCATTTTGTCCTGGCATTGTTTGGGACGATTATGGCTATCCGGCCTGTTTGTGCGGACAGAGAGTGCCTGTCCCTGTTATAACTCTGTCATAACTGTCTGTTTTGGCTTCAAATCTGGCCTTGGTGTTTTTCAACAGGCACGGAAGCAAGTGGACCTGTTCATTCTCAAAGCTGTAAAGTTCCTCTGACTTGGACCACAGATACTGACTCTGTGCACTTAAGTTTAGGAAAAAGTAATTCATTAGTAAACGATAATGACAAATGACTGATCCACTTTGGTCTTAGGTTTTTGAGGGGAGGTTTGGACTGCATCTTGGATGCATCCGGCATCACCTGTGTATCGTTATTCAGAACATAGTCCATTACTCCATAGTGGATGATGGTGTCACTATTACACATGTATTACTCATCTGGAATCTGCATAGTTCATGATAACCTTGATCGCCAAAAATAAAGGCATTCGAACTAAACCTTGAATTGCTCATGCAGCATCAGAAACCCTGTAAACTGATGATAACCATGCATGCATGCCAGTGCAGTTTGTTTAGGCAACTCGCAATCACCTCTGTGTGAGAGGTGACGTAAGCCCTCTGCAGGTCCATCTGATCCTCCATTCAGGAGCGTTTTAATTGCATGACACCCTCACACAGCTGATGCCAGGCACAGGACAGACTCTCCACACTACCCAGTGATCCAACAGTGAACAAACAAAGAAAAATCTTCCTGTTTCTATTTCCCCTTCAACATAATGGAATCAACATAGCTATTGTTCCTCTTAGATTGGCCGGCCTACTGTTTACAGTAAAACCTAGACCTAAATACGATCGCTGATTGGAAACAGAGTTGAGATTAGAGACAGGAACTGAACGACGAGGCCTGGACTATTCCAGGGTTTATGAGTGAACCCCAGCTGAAACCCTATCCATCGTTCAACTGAGTCGGGGAGAGGAGATGAAAAGCAGGAGGGATCGAGGAGAGGAGGACAGAGGCTCTTCATCTCGTGCCAAACGTTGCCTTTGATTCCACAAATGTTCTTTAACTGGCACGCTTAGCTCAACCACTACAAGCATACGGCGCTTGTTACCTAGCCCCCCCCCCCCCAACGACTCCACTATTATCTCCCCTTTATAAATCTACCCAAAGAGAGAGAAGTATAGACAGACAAGAAACTGTGGGCTCCTTTCTTCTCCTTTGTCTCCCATCCCCTCTTATCTCTACCTTGAAACTTGAATAAGGTCAGGAGGATCCTGTGCTTTGATGGGGGTAGGTAGGGGACTTTCTGGAGACTGGGGCGGGCATAGTACAGTTTAGGTAGGGGGGGGGGCTGTAGTGTTTTTCATATTATCTCAGACTACATTAGCAAGGCCTCAGGGCAGTTCTGTAATGTTGAGAATGTGATTTAGGTTTCCATCTCTGCAAAAAAAACTGCAGATCAAACCCAACTGCTGTTGTATGAATGTAGGCAGGTAATTAATAGGAAGGATGGCAGCTTTTTTGTCTCTCCCGGCGAGGTGTTCAGACAGCCAGAATGTCAGTCCGCATCGCTTTCCATGCAAACGTTCCCACTTCAAACAGGTGTGTGTGCCTAGGAATTGAGATTTGTATTTTGAGGTGCCTATATGTGTGTCCCTGTGTGTAAGTGCAAGCACCCTAATTCAATGACATCAACATTCACCTACCCAGCACATACCAAAAGACTGAGGTGGGGCACTAAGTATGATCACTGATTATCATAGTCTCTATTCTAGTATCTCTTGAGAGTCCATGGCATTCCTTAACACAGTGTCGACCCCACTGTCCCACTCTTTTCTAGGCCTACCTACCTCATAGCTTTGCTTTGCGCTGGTAATTACATAGGGCCAGCCAGGTTGTGTATTCTGGCAGCTGACCAGGTCATGGTTTTATGGTGCCATTATCACATGACGCACACAAACAGGCCAGCACAATAAGAGTGTGAGTGTGTGTGAGAATAAAGAACTCCACTGTTGCCTCCGTTCCAACCCCCACTCTGCCCTTTCTACACTTCTCTCCATCTTCCCTCTCTCTCCTTCTCTCACTGTGTCAAGCAGAACATGCTTAACAAATATCACCTAGTTCTTTACAGCTAATCCCACGTGACATTAATGCCCATTTTTTTCCCTCAGGCCTACACTGGGTTTGTTTAAAAGTTCAGTTTAGCCTAGCCCGTGACGTCATGGTAATGTAAAACTGTATCATTTGCATGGGCGACAGCAGTCAACATAGACTCAACTAACTGCCCTCAAACAAGCCCCGTTGCCTGGGGGAGGCTCTGAAGAGAAGACCCCTCTAGCACAGACTTCCATTGCATCGGCATTAGGTTCTAGGTTGGGGCGGCAGGCAGCCTAATGGTTAGAGTGTTTGACTAGTAACCGAAAGGTTGCAAGATCGAATCCCCGAGGTGACAAGGTAAAAATCTGTCTTTCTGCCCCTGAACAAGGCAGTTAACCCACTGTTCCCCGGTAGGCCGTCATTGAAAATAAGAATTTGTTCTTAACTGACTTGCCTAGTTTTTAAAAAATGAGCTGAGGAACTTCTACATTATGCTTCTAGTCCAGTGTAAACTATCCATCTAACCTGGCACACCCTTTTGATGATTTAATCAAAAAACTGACCCAAAACCCATCGTTATTTTAAAAGCTAGCCTAGCACTATGCAGTTAAGCCCTCTGATGATAATAACAAAACATTAAAAGGAGTTTTCCCTGATCAATCACTTGAATTCCTTTCGAATGGGGATCAGCTTAATGATTAGTCGTTCAGTCACCAGCTGATTAAAGACACTAGTCTAATTGGCTAATGAGCCTTTTTTTTATATAGCTAGTTGATGAATGGCTACACTGTAGCCTTTTGATCAGATTTCCAGTTTCAGCCTCTCCTTTTACCGTCAGCTCTACTATAAACAAGAGTTGAATTGATTGATCCATTATCCCACTTCCCTCATTAGCTTCAGGAAAGGTCCTAACTGCCTCAATTAGACTACCTTTTTAAAAAAACGGCTGTGTGGAAACTGTATTCAACAGCTGTAGCACTCAATGAGAATCCCTTGATTAGGAGCTGTAGTGTTGCACAACTCTGTCTTCGCCAAAGCACTGTTCACTCCCCTTAGTGGGCTAGCTAATCATCTAGCCTCGTTCTCTCATCTGGAGCATTGCATATGTAGGCCCCTTGTGTCCCCTTGTAATTTGCGAACCATGCAAATTCACATTTTCTCACCTTGTGTGATCAGATATTGCACAAGGTGTTCTCTTTATATTACACAATGTATTCTCTTTTTTTGTAGGAAAGCTAACAGGTTTGAGGAAGAAATGGCCATAACTCCCTCCGTGGTTAATGTGCCCTAATGACAGCACCCTAAAAGCCCCGGCAGTCAGGCGACGCCAGCGCTCCTCCAGCCTTTACAACCCTAGTCACATACACACAAACTCTGGGCCAGACCTCATCTCACCTGCCAGCTGGTCTTCTCCCCAGGTGTTCAAGTGCTCTTGTGCTTCATTAACCCTTTCCTGTTCCCAATGGAACCTCCAGGGGTGAACATTGTCCCTGGGTCAACAGGGCTTAGCAATGGGGCAGTTCTTCTCTTCACTGGGGCTATTCTCAAACCAATGAGACCAGGATGGGACAGGGTAATGGAGAAATGGGGTGGTTGTCTATTCTTGTTGAACTATTTCTGACATCAGAGAGCAGCTGGAGTCCAGACGAGATGTAGTCGTTTTGTGTGAATTGGAGAGACTTGGGCTGCCGAGTGGCGCAGCGGTCTAAGGCACTGCATCTCAGTGCAAGAGGCATCACTACAGTCCCTGGTTCGAATCCAGGCTGTATCACATCCGGCTGTGATTGGGAGTCCCACTCATGAGTGTCTGTGTGTAGCTATTTGGGTATCTGCCTAAGAGTATCTGTCTAAATTTGATTATAATAATAATAATAATCGAATAATCTCATTTCCATCTGTCCCCAGAAGCGGAAGATCAGAGAGAAGGATGACTCTGATGCAGTCAGCCTGTGCAGCTTTGACTTCAAGGTAAAACACACAATGAACCATCCCATAACACTGAACCCTATATTGAGTTCACAATATAGATACCCTGAACCCGCATTACTGATCCTAGATCAGTTTGTCAAGGTGACGCACACAGTTCTGTAAACTGTTGTTGTCTCCAAGAGTTGTTGACATTCATGAATGTACGGGAAATTGCAATCTAGACGTAAAATGTCATTGCAATGGATCATTTGGTGCCAACATGGAGGACAGTTTCCTGACCTCTGTATATCTTTGGCTGAGGTCTGAAGAAGCTAGGTCTATAGCCTATCCAAAGTCTAGCCCCATCCTGTTTGTGATACTTGAGCATATCACTGAAAACCATTCAGATAAGGACCGTGTTTGTTTACAGCAACCACCACAACACTCATCAACTCATGTTCAGGGACTTTTATCACCCAATCTACTGTAGTAACTATGATTCTTGTTTTTAGTCAATTGACGATCAGAACTCGTTGGTTGGAAAACATCCTTGTAATGTGGGTCTATTGTCTATTGGTGTTTCTGACACACCCTAGGCCTGTCACCAGTATTCCAACGTGGGATGATTTTCTTAGTAATGCTCTGTTTCCACAGAGGTTTCATTATCACACTCGATCTGGAGGCGAAGGAAAAACACACTTGTTTAGGCGAGGTGCTGGCTAGCAGAGTAGAACACTTGGTAAAGAAAAGGAGAGCTGCCCAAGGAGAGCCCCAATTATTGAATAACCAATGTTTGAACAGACAAAGTAATCAGACGATTAATCGTACCCTGTTCAATTTCTCACAAACCAATATGACAGGCCACATTTCCAGTGAACACTCTTTTGCTTTTGATGACTACATGGAGGACATTAGTCCGTTCCTACCCAGCAGAGCCTAATCTTGTGTTTTTTTGATCGCTTCTAATTACTTCAGTAAAATGTTTGGGTCAGAGATGACTTGAAAGCTGAGGGTGGCCTGATGAGACTGTTGATAGTAGTGCATTAAAAAGATTTGCACCATCACAGTTTCTAAACAACCCCCACATCATTATGCTCAATCAGATTTGAGCCATCTCACTGGTAGTCTCTATACAGTTACTTGTTATTGTCCTGTAGCATCGTATGTTTGACATTTTGAGGTGGATTATAGGCTGGTCTATATTTATCTATACCAGGGAACCCTGTCGGGGTCTCGACTTACTTTCTAGAGTTAAAATACGAGAATAAACAAGGTGCGGTTTCAAAATGTGGTTGTGCATCAGCAGTTGCTCTTATGTCAGTCACTGATAGTCAGTCAATTAGCTCATGTCCGCTAATATTTTTCGAGACTGCTAAATTAGATTAGCTGTCAGCTATCTGAACTGAACATGTCCCATGTTTCATGAGCTGAAATAAAAGATCCCAGAAATGTTCCATACGCACAAAGCGCATTTCTTTCAAATTTTACACTCAAATATGTTTACATCCCTGTTAGTGAACATTTCTCCTTTGAAAAGATAATCCAGCCACCTGGCAGGTGTGGCATATCAAGAAGCTGATTAAACAGCATGATGTTACACAGGTGCACCTTGTGCTGGGGACAAATGTGCAGTGTTGTGTCACAACACAATGCCAAAGATGGCTCAAGTTTTGAGGGAGAATGTAATTGGCATGCTGACTGCAGGAATGTCCACCAGAGCTGTTGCCAGAGAATTGAATGTACCATAAGCCGACTCCAATGTCATTTTAGAGAATTTGGCAGTAAGTCCAACCGGCCTCACAACCGCAGACCACATATTTGGCGTCGTGTGTGGGCGAGTGGTTTGCTGATGTCAACGTTGTGAACAGAGTGCCCCATGGTGGTGATTATGCCATGCCTTGTCTCTGTTGCTTCATTCATTCTATGATCCTTGCCTGAGGTTCCAACACTTTCGTGGTTGAACTGATTTCGGTTGTGCTGATTTCAGTCTCCTCGTGGTATTATGACGGGATGGACTATAGTGGAATGGAAGTGTGGATACAGACGTAATCCTGTCTGTCATTCAATGGTATAAAAGTCTTATTTTTCCACTGTGTTATTGGTGAGTTGTTAAGACTGTCAGAATGGCCACTTCGCGATCATAGTTATTGTAACACAAGGTACATCCATGCTTCGGTACAGGACAGCCATGCTGTGTACTGAGATCTAGCAGCCAGATTCACTTGGAAATTGGACGTCCATCCATGTCCCGAGGACGTCGGCAGATGCCTTCAAAACCTTGCTAGGGCATTTTGGATGGAGATGGTGGATGGGCGTAAGCCACAAGCCGTGTGTTAAATCCCAGTGCTAGACAGTCGTTTTACATTTGTTTGTTTTAACCCTATCCCAAACCTTAACCTTGTTAGTTCTAGATCTGTCATTCTCATTGAAATCAGGTTTAAGACGTAGTGTTTTATGTGCTCTATTTCTATGCTTCCCAATCTAGAGTTTCATTTTTGTGTCTTTTACTTTCGACTTTGTACACCAGCGTCAAACAGCTGAAAATACAATATTTTCGGGTTATTAAAAATATATTTCACAGCGGTTTAAATGGTACAATGATTCTCTACACTTAACTGTTGAGTTGTGTTGTTTTAACCCTATCGCTAACTCTTAACTTAACCGTTCAGAATGAGAGACCACAGCAGTGCAACCCCAGATGCAGCTGCTCCAGTAGGAGAAACCCAGGGTGTCCAAAACACTGAGACTTTTTACGTTCGGCGCAACTTCTACATTTTACATTTGGACAAACATTTGCAGTGCAGTGATTTTTATTTTTTATTTTATTTTTTTAGCAAAGGTTGAAGGCTCTTGTAGTGTATGACTGAGGTCAAACCACTCACTGACTCACACTAAACACGATCAAAACAAGATTATGCTACACTGGGGAAGAACGGACTAATTACAATGAACTTGCCAAGTGATATTTCATAGAAGTCCTAGTTTGGCAAGGATGAAGAGAGGAATGACTCACTGAACCACTCCTCTGTCATCAAAAGTATGTGTTTACTAGAAATGTGGCCTGTCAGAGGTTTGGGACAAATTGAACAGGGTACTATTATTAATCTGATTTAAAAAATCTACCGTTGTGTCCTTGAGCAAGGCACTTAACCCTAACTGCTGCAGTAAATCGCTCTGGATAAGAGAGTCTGCTAAATGACAAAACTGTCAAATGCACTCATTCGGCTGCTAGGTGAACAGTCTACTGCATACAAGATCACATCATGTTTCTAAAATAACTTAGTATAATAGTGTATTATAGATTTACTGTAAGACAGAAAAACACCACTTCATTTCTTATGAGATTTCAGAATGATTGTGCGACTTGTTGCCTTTTTCTCTCATGTGGCCAGACCTTAACAACGTGCTCCAATGGGCTAAATATGTGCTTTGACTGAAACTAAACACAGGCATGCTACAGTTTGCTAACCCATCTGCTGGAAAATCTGCCCGCTGTCCATAATTCTAAACCACACAGTAGGCTACTTCAGGACAACGCTGTATAACTCCAGAAGAGCTAAATGTATCTCCTCATGAAACTGATTGAGATCCCATAGTTGGCCGTTTCACCCCCCCTCCCCCCCCGAACGTGATTCGGCTCTTCAGCTCTGGGGAAAAGGATCTATGCAGGGACGGGGCGGTTACCTTTAGATTCGCAGTCTCGGCCTATTCTCAAACCTGTTGCACCAGATCTGCTCCCATCCCCTGCACATGTCCCCAAATCCAGCTTCAACCCCCCCCTCTATTGTTCTATAGTTCTCTGCCCCCCCTCCTCCTCACCCCTCCAGGTTTGACCTGCCAACTGCACACTCGCCCAGAGAACCGAAATGTTGCCACAATAAAAACCGTTCGGGGGGGTTGCGTACCTGACTAGAAGGTGTTTGCTGTAAATGCTGCACACTGTGTATCGCCGGTCCTGGCTGGAATCAGGGTTCCTTGAAAAACCTGAAGCCACAAGTTGTAACTTTCCAAGCTTCTTTGACCGCCCCTTTTTTTTCGTGTGTGTGTGTGTGTGTGTGTGTGTGCGTGCTCTCTATGAATGTGCCATTGATCAGTGTCATGACAAACCTGTGGTTCTCGGTTACCTCCACACTGTTTGGTAGCAACCAGAGATGCCTGCGTTGTGTGCACTGAGTAAAACTCACTTAAGTAAACTATAGCAGGGGATGTTTGTCTGGTGTGAAGTCTATCGCTTGTATTGTGTTTAATGGCTGCTCTGTGATGGTTTTAGTGGGGCACTGCTGGATAAGAAGCCCTGTCCTCATCGCCCCTCCAATAGCTGCTGAAGAGACAGACTACTTTAGTTGTTATAGGTTGGTTGGCGGTAAGGCAGAGGAATGAGGGACAGAGAGAGGAATGAAGACCACAGGAAATTGGGAAACAGGTAGAGGTGGGGAAGAATGGAGAGAACAAAGGAGGCAAATTCCAAATCGTATGAAATGGGGCAATACAGGAGTTGGTGTATCAGAAACGAAACTGTTTTTGTTTGAGTGGGCCAAGTGAAAGCGAAACAATCTGGCAGTGCCTGGGCTTGATATGATCACACTAAAGCCGTGATTCACGATAGTATATGAACACCCGTAGGCCTATTCTCTTCCTGCCTGCTCAAATAAGGACTCATGTATATAGGGAGGAATAATCCACTAATATCAGATTCATTCCATCTATTGTACCTAAACTCCTGCACTAAACTCCCACCACCAGGGGGCAATGGTTCCACCACTTGTTGAGTGAATTAGTCCCCTTGGAAAGTGTTGGCTGTTATGTTTTCTCCAGAACTCTAATTTAACACTAGCCTTTTCCTGTACTGCTGATGTGGAGGGCATGTTCAGTTCAGTCCGAACTGTAAGCCCCAGGGCTCTGTTTGTTCCTGGCAGGGAGGTACCGCAGAAGAATAGAGGCTAACGCTATAGCTGGGGTGACTCACTCCTGCCTGCCTCTGTGTGTGTGTGTGTGTGTGTGGGGGATGATAGTAAAGTGTGTGTGAGAGGGTAGTATTAAGTAAGTGTGTGTGAATACACATTTGTTTGTCAGACCTTTTCTTAGAGCTGACTGGGCGTTTGGGCCCGGCGGGTTGAGCGATTTTTGTTGTTTGTTGCGTTCACGGCCCACCCACGGGTGATGGCCCAGACAGAGGGTGACGGCCCAGACAGAGGGGTGGCTCAGCCTCCGGTATACCCACACGGAGTGACTAACACTGAAATGCACCGCGTTGTCTTCCCTGTGTCTGGATGATTGCATGAAAAAACATTTTTTCCCCTGTATACACAGACATTCGCATACAATCAATCATGACTTTCTGCACTGAAAATGTACACTGGGGCAGTGGTGTGTTTTATAGTCCATCTCCTCCAGACTGTCTGTATCCTGGTTCATTTTCCAGCAAACAGACATTTAGTAAATGTTATTATTCAGTCTTATCTGAATAATCATTCACACCATCCTCCCTTCTGGCAAACTGCTCTCCCTTTTTCACAAGTAATCCAGTCATCACCCAAATCAACATGTAGTGAGATTTTCCCCCGTGGTCTGTTATTTACCATTTGATTCCTTGCCCGGAGGTGTGAATCCTAGCCACTAGTTGGGTTAGTTTGTGGAGTGGACTCTGCTTGTGGAGTGATGTATGCCAGACTGTCAGAGACCACTTGGTCGGTATACCATGATCGGTTTTACCTGAGAGTGAACAGTCCTGATGAATACATTCCCAACCATGGTGCCAGTCCTCATGTAGTTTGGCAACAATAACCCATCTGGGCTCTCTCACTTCTGTTACCAAACACACTCACTCACACACACACACACACACACACACACACACTCACACTTTCTCACTCTCACACATGCTTAGTTGCATATGTCCTGTTTCACACCTCAGTATTGATACAGGAGGGTGAATTCGAGCCTTCACATTGGTTTAATTTGTTTGCCACACACACACACACACACACAGACTGGCTAAATAACTAGCAAGGTTTTACATCCCTTCTACCACATAGCACCTCAGCACATTATCCAGTCCATCACACAGTCAACACCTTGGATTCTGCAGTCCATTTGCGCAGCAGTTATATGGCTATGTAGCAATGTGTCGGGTTTAATGGCTTGCCACAGGTGTTTTCACATCTCTAATCACGTCTCGGTTCACTTTTATTCAAATGGATCATGAATGTGTCTGGCAGGAAAAGGGAAGCACGCTTGTCTTTTACTTTAAAACTCTGTTTCAGAATGACCTGAGTTTAGTTTCTCACTTCTTTCTACTGTTAAACTGGGTGCAGATGTAATTGCCCCCTGTTAAAGGGACACTTTAGGATTTTGTCAATGAAGCCCTTTATCTACTTCACCGGAGTCTGATGAACTTGTGGATACCATTTGTATGTCTCTGTGTGCAGTTTGAAGGAAGTTGATTAGCGCAATGACTGGAAGTCTGTAGTATCTACTAGCATTCTGGGTAATAACGAACAAAACACCCTTCATTTATATCCACCCCACCCCAACACACTACACTTTTCCCTCAATACACAGGGTCTAGTGCAGACCGTGTGTGTGTGTGATATAATAAGGAGGTGAATGAGTGCGTCCCTCTTATTGATATTCTAATTGATCTTCCACATCCCCTGCTGATCAGAGCCTGGTAACAACTCTCTGTCGTTAGCTAAAGCAGACGACAAACACTGGTGCACTTTACACCTTTCACACCAGAAAGCCAGGGGGACAAAGTGCTCCATATTTCCTCACTCAATGAGATGTGATATTTATGACATGATGGTTCACTGTAGTTATAGGTTCTGTTTGAACTATATTCTATAGGTGGAAATGTACAACTGCTGTTTTCAAGAAAGTGACTTAATTATCTGATGTAGAAATGCAGAAGGCATTTCTCTATTTTGTTTTGGTTTTAAAACCCATTTAAACACATGAAGCAAGTTTTCTCTTAGTTAGGGCTGCTCAATTAATCTCATTTGAAATCGAAATTGTAGTATTGTAAGATGCTGCATTTGTATTTATTTTATGCCATGAATTTAACATTCAAATGTAATTAGAGTCTCCAGGGAAACTCTGACCAACACTTTGGGTTCCTTCCCTTTCACAACAACGTCTACTGTATACCTGGCTTTTTCATTCGTTGTCGTGCCAAACAACACCAACCATAGAATTGGAATACTCATTTTATTTCTATGATTCTTACTGTTTTGATTTAAATCGGAAGTAAAATCGCAATCATAATATTGGGTTCAAAAATTGCAATTAGATTATTTGCCCATATTTTTGGGCTGTAACTTGTTCTCTGATGCGATAGCCACAGATCTCTCTCATCAGATCTGTGAGTGAATCAGCAGCTGTCCCGATTCTCTCTGCTATCTCCACTGGACACTACCTTAGCAGGGTGTGTGTGTGTTTAGTCTCTGGCAGATGACTGCCTTGTTCAAACCTGAACTTTTAGAGATCATTGTTCTGTTATACTGTATGCACATGATGCATAACTTTTCCATTCACTTTAACAACAAACCTCACTATATGGAATTCTCTCTCTGTGTGTGTGTGTGTGTGTGTGTGTGTGTGTGTTGGTGATTCACACACACAAACGGGCTTCTTCGCCTGTATAGCCCTTCAAGAAGAGTCTGATTCCTCCAACAGTAACCCCTCTAAATGGTGGGAGGGGTTTGGATAGCTTGCTCCTCCCTTTACCAAGGAGTATTTAAACTGCCTCCTCCCTAACTCCACCTCAGACCAAAGTTTAGAATGAGAGAGCGGTAGAGTGAATTTGTTCTACTGTTCCAAAGATATTTTGAAGAATTAAAAACTCTTTCATATGGAATAATGAAGACTAACTGGATATAGCAGAAACCTTGTTGGATTTTTTTACTCAACGCTATGGTGGCTTACGATGAACTGGGTAGCTTGGTGCCTATCAAACGGACTCTACAAGCTATAGACTGTCAGAACCGAGCCAACAAAGATTCAGAGGTGAGATACTAGATCAATCACTGCTTCTCCCAGTATGTTCTTTCTGCTGGCTTTGTCATTTGGTATCAGTTGGATAGGAACTCTGCTGCGATAGCCACTGATCTCTTATCAGATCTGAGTGAATCAGCACCTTGTTCCTGTTCTTTCTGCTATCAAATCAAACAATTTGTCCCATGCTTCGTAAACAACAGCTTCGTCACAAGCGTATTTGTCACATACTTTGTATCTCACCTGAACACTGCACCTTAGTAAGGTGTGTGGTGTGTTTTAGTCTCTGTTCAATTCAAACTTTTAGAGATATTTGTTCCATGATACTGTCAGGTCATAGAACTATCCATCCCTTTAGCTTTGCTGGCTTTTGTGTGAATCTATCTGCCCAGACAGGTAATGTATCCTATCCCTGGGGGTTGAGTAGTACCTCATCAGCACTGTAACAGCAGGGGACAAATGGCCATACAGAGATCAGCACCATGTTTGCGACTTCTCACCAAATTCTTCATACCAATAACATTCTAACTTGGAATGTGTGTGTGGTTTGAAGTTGGAACTTAATGCCAACATTATTGCACATTTTTAGTTTGCCAGTTGGTATTTCCCCCTCCTTTTCTCAGAGCCCTGGGGCAGTGAGTGCAGTGGCTCAGCAGGCTGGGAGCATTCCTCACACAATTAAAGAGAGGGGGGGTAGAACCCAGGTGTGCCTCTTCTTCTCTGACTCACACAGAGCCACTGGTCAGCAGCAGCCTTTCTTACTCACTTCTCTAGTCTCCTTCCTTCCCCCATTCAAGGTTTTTGTGGTTAGATTTCAGAAGGGGGTTCAGGGGGAAGCCAGCGGCTACATTGTCGGTAAATCAGAAAGGAGAAGTTGAGTTCTTCAATGAAGTGAGTAGTCTCATTTCTCAACAGATGTTCATGATTGTGACACCCATTTTTAAACCTAAGTCACTCCACAGTTACTCTTTGATGAGCTCTTTGGTTGGAATCCAGGGTAAACAGTGGTGTTCCACTCCCTCAGAGCCCTGCTATCAGCTATGCTGTAATCAGTGAGCGAGCTGTAGGAGCAGGGAGGGACAGCCAAGCCAGCAGGGATTAACATGTGGGGTTACATCAAAGGGAGGCCAGGGGCACAGGAAGGTGCTTTTGGCAGGGAGGGGGTGGCTGGCTGAAAAAGTGGATACATTTAGTTGATGATCCCTTGGCTCTCTGGTTGGAGATAACGAGGTAGAGGGAGAATTGTGTGGGGGGTTATTAAAATATCACCGGAGGCCAATTTAGGGCATTAGGGAAGATTTGAGTGAGTACCCAATGGTCCCTCAATCTGTGTTGTGGTGGGGAGATTGTTCCAAAGACGGTACAGAACGATACAGTCCAGCAGCACAAACCCCGGATATATCTGGCTTCCTGAAGGGAGCGAGACTGAACTGTGTTCCAGGGAGTTCCCTGTAATCAAACTGCCTGGACCAGGACTAGTTTCTATCAGTCTGCAGGTTGTCTCTCCAGCTGATAGTAACACTGGGTGGGCGTACAAAGAACAGCACTAGTGGCCTTTGTTATTCCAGGGCCGGTCCCCAAATGACAGGAAAGGCACAATGGGCAACACACGTTTCCAAAGTTTACATTGGAAGACCCCATGATTTCCAAAGCAAATTCACCCTCTCTCTGTTTCCATTGTCCAATGGGGTTTACAGCAGAACTAGTTGGTCACAGTGTGGCCGTTATGGTCCTCTCTCCACTTAGTAATGAGGCCAATTCAAATCAAGTCTAAAGAGGTTTAAAGCAGGCCTGCGTTTTAGGATTGGGATTCCTTTCTGACCACACCATTTCTGGACCACCATCAGAGCGGTTCGGATGTGGTCAGCGTTGGTCCTCTCGGTTTATTGGCTCTGTGGTTTAGATAAGTTCCTGGACTGTCTGACGGTCCTGGTCAAAGACCCCGACCACATTTGGACCATGACCCTAGCTGGCCGCAGCCACTGTGGCTTTCACGCCAGACTCTGGGGTGGATCTGTTCTGCAGCTGTGGTCTACTTCTGGGGCCAGGAGGAGCCTGAATGGCTCTCTGTTTCGCTGAGCCAAGGCAAAACCCCATTCATCCTGAGTCAGGAGAAGGCTCAGAGAGTTTAAGAGCTTGGGGGTACCAATAGACATGCAGCATAGATTTCATAAGACGGATTGTTTTATTCACAAAACATGTCTGATTGCATGATATTTATGGTTGTTTTTGAAGAGGTCTCTCTGTCTATGAATTCATTACCTCAGATCTGCTAGTGTGATGTTTGTTGCTGTTGGCAGCAGGCCAGTGCATTAGCAGGGGAGTGTTGCGCTCTCCCTGCCTCAGGCCTCAGTACAGGGGGTTGAAGCGGGATTACCTGGCACAGGTGTGGTGCTTCTCTCACGCGACGAGGGCTCCAGGGCCTGTTCCGACTCGCACCCACAACCTCCCCCCTGAGACTCCTAAAAAAGACTGAGACTTCCAGTATTCTGGTGCCTGTTTAAGACTAGGCCTGTTAGTTCCTCTCTCGCTGGTGGTCTTCCGTCCAGAGTCACACATCAGTTTTACTGTAGCTGTCCAAACACAGTACCGTCCTGTCCCATACCTCCCTGAACTCTGGGAGACGGGAGTTAAACGATGAGGCCTTTTGTCTTCCCATGTTTGAGTGACTGAACAGTCCCAGTCTCACGGCCCGTTTGCTGTAGTCAGGCCATAATGCTGAGTAGTTGTGTTGTGTGTGACAGAGTAAGTGTGTGTAGTGTGAGTGTGTTGGACAGCTGAGAGCAGGGGTGCATTCCTGGCATGCCTCCAGGCCCCTTCTCTGGTCGGCGCCTCTGGGCTGCAGTCTGAAAGAGGGTCTTTGTGCTCCCCCAGCCTGCCCTGGGCTCCTCAGTCCTCACATGATGGAGGCAACAGCTGCTGGGGCTGCTGCTTCTTCCTGCCCGCTGTCTCTATGGCCTGACCCCTCCTCCCTAGTAACAGTTTCCTGACCAAGTCCTTTGTGGAGGTAGTGTCATCAATAGGGATTCATGGCTGGCATGAGGGCCATGTGATAACAGTCATGGGGAAGCTTCTAGCTGTTTCCTGGTGAGGCTTCTGTTAAAAGAGTTGGAATTCAGATGGTTGGGTTTATGGTAAATGATAAAGGAAGTTGAGGATTTTAAGCCTAATCTGTGTTTTCCCCCCTCTCTCTCTTCTCTCCAGGAACCCAGCAACAAGCGTGTCCGTCCTCTCGGCAGGGTGAGCTCGCTGGCTAACCTCATCTCCCCCGTGAGGAATGGGGCCGTCCGGCGCTTCGGCCAGACCATCCAGTCCATGTCCTTCCGGGGCGATGGCAGTGGTGGCAAGACGCCGGGCGTGCCCCAGAAGCCATGCAGTAAGGCGGCGGCGCCCACGCCGCCCAAGAGACGCAACAGCACGCTGTGGTCAGAGACCTTAGACGTCCACCAGAAGGGCACCTTCTCCACCAAGGAGATCAAGAGACAGGAGGTGGGAGTCAACACCGTCACCTTAGACTTCTCAAATCTCTTTTCACACAAATCCCAATAGAGAAAGAATGGGAACTCGGCTGCAACAATAGATGGTTTGATTAGCTTAGAACAGTGTGAGGTGAGAGACTGAACCACATACCTGATGTCTAGTTCTGCTGGCCCTGCTAAAGCGCTCCAGATGACTGAGTGCGCTCCAGGTCACATAGCCAGACACCACGGTATTCAACCTAGCCTGGGACAGAGTTATTAAAGCCAGAGGGCTGGGCGCCTTTCCTGTTCCCCCCCCCCCCACCCTCTTTCACTCTGTTTTTCTCTTTTGATTCTCATACAAGAGTTCAGACTTTTGTTTGTTTTGAAAGACCCCTCGGTATTTGTGCTGCGTGAGCTAAGTGGGGTTAGAAGCGGCCAGGGCCCAGTCTGTCACCAGTTTGTTCCAGAGCTGGTGTCTGACGTCACTAATGTACCCCTGGCCTGGCAGACCTCTCAACCAACTGTCAGAATAATCTCAAACCATAAACAACACAGAGAGACAGAGAGTAATTGAGAGAGAAGGGATCCAAGAATTTGGCAACTCATTTGGCATTGATTTGTCCTCTTACTTTAATATGTACTCAGTAATTTGGTGTCCTCTTTAGTTTGATACAGTTTAATATGTACTCAGTAATTTGGTGTCCTCTTTAGTTTGATACAGTTTAATATGTACTCAGTAATTTGGTGTCCTCTTTAGTTTGATACAGTTTAATATGTACTGTGTTTTAATTTGGCGTGACATCCTTTTCCATGGTGTTTTAAATATGTCTTTCATCTCCTTCCCCCTCAGGCCATATTTGAGTTGACTCGCGGAGAACAGGACCTGATTGAGGACCTCCAGCTCGCACGCAAGGTTCGTACTTTATTTCAAACCCTCAGAGTACATACCAGGCAAACAGATTAAATATGACTAGTTGGCAGCTCTCCTCTACCCATTTAGCTATAAAAAGCAAGGATTTCATTTCTATCTCACTGAAACCTTTCCTCCAGAGCTATACTTAGCCTCCCCCTCTCTTTCTAAACAAACCGTTAGCCGTTGAATGACCGCTTGGCTCTATTTTCTCTCTCCTCCAGGCGTACCACGACCCCATGCTGAAGCTGAGTATCATGTCGGAGGAGGAGCTGAGCCATATCTTCGGGGACCTGGATGCCTACATCCCCCTCCACGAGGACCTGCTGGCCCAGCTGGCCACAGCCACCGGCCCCGACGGCACCGTGGGACAGATAGGACAAATCGTCGTCAGCTGGGTACGTACCAGGGCCTGTGCCCACTCAACTTTGCCCTCTCTCTATCTTCCTCTACCTGTATAAGTATTTATCTAGCAGGAACCAACGTGTTGAAGATGTCATAAAGATGCCCCTTTATGACATGACGTATCTGTATGTTTATCTAGCAGTCAATGGCCAAAGTGCTAATGGTACGGTACATCTCTCTCCCCTCCAGTTGCCAGGGCTGAATGCATACCGAGACTACTGCAGTAACCAGGTGGCGGCCAAGGCCCTGTTGGACCAGAAGAAACAGGACCGGAGGGTGCAGGACTTCCTGCAGCGCTGCCTGGAGTCTCCCTTCAGCAGGAAGCTGGACCTGTGGAGCTTCCTTGACATCCCCCGCTCCCGCCTGTTCAAATACCCCCTCCTGCTCAAAGAGATCCTCAAACACACGGCGCCCGAGCACCCTGACACGCCCCACCTGGAGCTAGCGGTGAGTGGAGACGCCCACAACCACTTATGAATACAGCGTTCTGAAACATCAAATATGTCACTGTATCCTATCCGTTTGTGACTATAACAGTGTCCGTGTGTGTCTCTCCAGATCACCATCATCCAGGATGTGTTGTCTGACATCAACATGAAGAAGGGTGAGTCAGAGAGCCAGTACTACATAGACAAGCTGGAGTATCTGGACGACAGGCAAAGAGACCCGCGCATCGACCAGTGCAAGAGTCTGTTGTGTCACGGCGAGCTACGCAACAAGAGCGGAACAGTGAGTTTAGAACACACACGCATACACACACACATTGTAATGCTAAAATATGCACACTCGCACTGCAATCCACCTATAGCAATGACTCTTCCCTGGCTCCTTCTAACCCTCACGTGCACAAACCTGAGCTCTGCACCCCCAAATAAGGCAGTTGGGGCCAAAACTTGGACCTTTTTCCATTAAAAATGAACCTGAATAACACATGAATTACATAATCACATGAGAATCTCTACCAATGATAAATCCTCAGGAAAATAATAATAATCTGTTGGCAGATGAGAATGTGAGAAACTGCCTGAAATTAAACAAAACGTTGGCAATGATCTGATTTTAATCTTCTTTTTTTAATCTTCTTTCCTTTGTCCTCCCTCCCTCCCTCCAGAAGCTGCATGTGTTCCTGTTCACAGAGCTGTTGGTGATGACCCGGCCTGTGACGCGGAACGAGCACCACTGTTTCCAGGTGTACCGGCAGCCAATCCCGGTGCAGGACCTGGTGCTGGAGGACCTGCAGGATGGAGACGTCAAAATGGGTGGCTCCTTCAGAGGAGCATTCAGTAACTCAGACAAAGGTGAGTCCCTGACCCCTCACCTATGACCTTCCATGTCTATCTAGAGGTTAAAGCCTGTAACTGAAACTGATGGTTAATCTAACGTCTTGTTCATCTCCTCAGCCAAGAACATCTTCCGTGTGCGTTTCCATGACCCGTCTCGGGGCCAGTCCCACACGCTGCAGGTCAACGACGTCTTCCACAAGCAGCAGTGGCTCAACTGCCTGCGCAGCGCCATCTCCGTCCACCACCCCGCCGACGTCACCACGCCCGCTTCCTCCCCGGCAGCCGACGCCCACTCTAAGCGGCGCTCCTCCAAAATCTCCTCCATCATCCACACGGAGGAGGCCGACGAGAACTGCCCTTTGACGCCCGCAGGTGCAACGTCCGCCTCCAGTTCGCTATGCGGGGACGAGACCCCCAGTCCCACCTCATCGTCTCCCTCCTCCCGCTCCTCATCCTCCTCTTCATCACCACTATCCTCCCCGTCGCCCAAACACAAAACCAAAAAGGACAAGCGCTCCCTCAGTGCCTTAGGGAAGAGGAAGGAGACCATGGTGTAATTAGACGGGGAGAAAATGGACTCCTTGGCGAGCGGACAATATGTTTGTACATAAGGAGGGGGGAGCAGAGTGGGGGGGGGGCTGGGTGTTCCCTCCCCGTGGGACTTTTTATTTATGTGTCTGTGTGTTTTATTATTACAACAGTATTTTGTGTTACTGTCCCCATTGGCAGCTATTTACTTTACTCTTCCATCCCTCCACTGTTTGGTTTTGTCCACAAAGGGGCTAAGTGCATACCATTCAGTATTCTGGAGAGGCCTGCTTGGCTTTCAGTAATTAGAGAGAAGTTGTGCATATTGTCCTGTTTACTGTTTGATTTAAAAAAAAAAAAGTTTTACTCCCTTTTTTTTCAATCTTAATTTACTTGTAGCTCTGATTAAAACAGAACTGTTTATGGCGCAGTGCTTAAGGGCGCTGTACTGCAGCCGGGAGGTCCGTGGGGCGACGCACAATTGGCCTAGCATCGTCCGTCCGGGTTAGGGAGGGCTTGGCCGGTAGGGATGTCCTTGTCTCATCGCGCACCAGCGACTCCTGTGGCAGGCCGGGCGCTGTGCGCGCTAACCAAGGTTGCCAGGTGCACGGTGTTTCCTCCGACACATTGGTGCGGCTGGCTTCCGGGTTGGATGCGCGCTGTGTTAAGAAGCAGTGCGGCTTGATTGGGTTGTGTATCGGAGGACGCATGACTTTCAACCTTCGTCTCTCCCGAGCCCGTATGGGAGTTGTAGCAATGAGACAAGATGGTAGCTACTAAAAACAATTGGATACCACAAAATTGGGGAGAAAAGGGGGTCAAAACAAACACATTTCTTTAAACAGCACTGTTTCTAGCTTTTAGCTGAAGTTATTGAACACTTTGGGGATGTGAGGTGGATAGAAGGGAAGAGTTCCCACAATAGATGAGATATTTGTAAGTCGCTCTGGATAAGAGCGTCTGGCTAAATGACGTAAATGTAAATACGAAACTGAAAACTAAACCATTTGATAAGTCTGATACGTAGGTGTACTGGAGGACGGGTCTTATTTTTGTACATTCCTAATAACAGATATTTTTTTATATTCTGGACACCTTTTTGCATCTACTGCAGTTGATGGCATTCATTTTAATCAAATTGCATTTTGATGGGGGAAAAAAACATATCAAATGAGATTTTGTTTTACTACAATTGTAAAAACAATTTAAACTGAGCCATGTTGGTTTAAAAAGCTGACTCTTCTGAATGAAAATCTATCACTCAATGTAGCAATCTTGCATGGAGCTTTAGTTTTTGTCACGGCCACTACCCAGCCACGGTAGTGGCAGGAGCATGTACATACTTGTCTGATGGGTTGGGACCTACTGAGGAGATGACGTATAGCTGAAAGAAACCACAAAGATGGGTTGAGAAAAGCAAAAGAGTATGTTAGAAGAAGATTTAAGAGATGTGGGGAAAAAAAGATGGAAATGTTGAACGTGTTTGAACTGAGAAGTTGGGGTTTTTGTTTTCAAGGTGTGTGTAGCCACTAGCCACGCAATGATGGAGCTCCGAGTGAGTTGGGATGTGGTGCCTTGTCCAAAATGGAGGTTAGAGGCACTGGTCAAAAAGCCAGTGAGAAAAATGTAAAGAAAGACTATGTATGTTTGAGGGTGAAAACAGATGAAGGTGTTGTGAAAGTGTTTTGTAGAAGGAAAATGAATGTAGAGGGTTTGACTGTTTGAAAAGGGGATGGTAAAGAACTGTACTGAAAAGTGAAGAGCTAGTAAATGGCTGTGATATGATTGCCATGGCCTGTATGTATGTGGTGTAAAAGCATCACAAAAATCTATAATAAAGATCTGTGTAAGAGTTCTATCTGACTTCCTGAGTTACTATCTTTCTATTTTCTTCCAAAAAATGGACTGAATAACTGTACGTGTCATACATAAACACAATCGTCATCGGCTTTCGGTTGCTGTTTTGGCAACTGTTTTTGAGTTCTCTGAATTGTTTAGATAGTTAATGGCGTGACGACAATGATTACACCATTATGGCATCTCTTAGTCTTGGTTTTAACAGACAAATGACTTAACTTTCCATGGAGCTGTGATGACCCCACTAAACAATGCAGAGCTCATAATTTGGAAATCTTTTCTCAACATTCACCCACATTCCCTCACATGGGCAACTACAAGCAAAAATGTTTCACTTTCAGAGTTACGATGAATTCCTCTTCCCAAACAAACCAGCCCTCGTCCCTCTTTATCTTAGAACAATACAATGTGTTTGTTACGTTACAGCCTTATTCTAAAATGGGTTGAATTGTTTTTTTTCCCTCATCAATCTACGCACAATACCCCATAATGATAAAGCAAAAACAGGTTTTTAGAAATGTTTACCACTTTATTTATTTTTTATCTAAAAACGTATCACATTTACATAAGTATTCAGACCCATTACTCAGTACTTTGTTGAAGCACCTTTGGCAGCGATTATAGTCTTGAGTCTTCTTGGGTATAATGCTACAAGCTTGGCAGAACCTGTATTTGGGGAGTTTCTCCCATTCTCTGCAGATTCTCTCAAGCTCTTCAGGTTGGATGGGGAGTGTCGCTGCATAGCTATTTTCAGGTCTCTCCAGAGATGTTTGATCGGGTTAAAGTCCGGGCTCTTGTTGGGAAACTCGAGGACATTCAAAATCTTGTCCTCCTGCGTTGTCTTGGCTGTGAGCTTATTGTCGTTGTCCTGAGCGCTTTGGAGCAGGTTTCCATCTGGGATCTCTCTCTACTTTGCTCTCTTAATCTTTCCCTCAATCCTGACTACTCCCAGTCCCTGCCGCTGAAGAACATCCCAACAGCATGATGCTGCCACCACCATGCTTCACCGTAGGGATGGTGCCAGGTTTCCTCCAGACGTGAAGCTTGGCATTCAGACCAAAGAGTTCAATCTTGGTGTCATCAGACCAGATAATCTTGTTTCTCATGACCTGAGAGTCTTTTAGGTGCCTTTTGGAAAACTCGAAGCGGGCTGTCATGTGCCTTTTACTGAGGTGTGTCTTCCGTCTGGCCATTCTACCATAAAGGCCTGATTGGTGGAGTGCTGCAGAGATGGTTGTCCTTATGGAAGGTTCTCCCATCTCCAAAGAGGAACTCTGGAGCTCTGTCAAGTGACCATTGGGTTCTTGGTCACCTCCCTGACTAATGCCCTTCTCCCCCAATTGCTCAGTTTTGCTGGGCGGCCAGCTCTAGGAATCAAATCAAATTTATATAGCCCTTCGTACATCAGCTGATATCTCAAAGTGCTGTACATAAACCCAGCCTAAAACCCCAAACAGCAAGCAATGCAGGTGTAGAAGCACGGTGGCTAGGAAAAACTCCCTAGAAAGGCCAAAACCTAGGAAGAAACCTAGAGAGGAACCAGGCTATGTGGGGTGGTTATGTGGGGTGGTCCTCTTCTGGCTGTGCCGGGTGGAGATTATAACAGAACATGGCCAAGATGTTCATAAATGACCAGCATGGTCAAATAATAATAATCACAGGCAGAACAGTTGAATCTGGAGCAGCAGCACGGCCAGGTGGACTGGGGACAGCAAGGAGTCATCATGTCAGGTAGTCCTGAGGCATGGTCCTAGGGCTCAGGTCCTCTGAGAGAGAGAAAGAAAGAGAGAATGAGAGAGAGCATACTTAAATTCACACAGGACACCGGATAAGACAGAAGAAGTACTCCAGATATAACAAACTGACCCTAGCCCCCCGACACATAAACTACTGCAGCATAAATACTGGAGGCTGAGACAGGAGGGGTCAGGAGAAGAGCCTTGGTGGTTCCAAACTACATCCATTTAAGAATAATGGAGGCCACTGTGTTCTTGCAGACCTTCAACGCTGCAGACATTTTTTGGTACCCTTCCCCAGATCTGTGGCTCGACACAATCCTGTCTCAGAGCTCTACAGACAATTCCTTTGACCTCGTGACTTAGTTTTTGCTCTGACATGGACTGTCAACTGTGGGACCTTATATAGACAGGTGTGTGCTTTTCCAAATCATGTCCAATCAATTGAATTTACCACAGGTGAACTCCAAGTTGTAGAAACATCTCAAGGATGATCAATGGAAACGGGATGCACCTGAGCTCAATTTCAAGTCTCATAGCAAAGGGTCTGAATACTTATGCAAATAAGGTATTTCTGTTTTTTATTTTTAATAAATTTTGAACATTTTCTAAAAACATGTTTTACTTTGCCAGTATGCGGTATTGCGTGTAGATTGATGAGGATTTGTTTATTTTTTTAATTTGTTTATTAAATCCATTTTAGAATGAGGCTGTAACGCAACAAAATGTGGAAAGAGAAGAGGTCTGAATACTTTCCGCATGCACTGTACCTCAGTCTGTCCCCAGATCTTCCATTCCTCACAACACCACCGACTGTATTTACAGCAAATTCTCCCCCTGAAAGGGGGGACTTAATGGACGGACCATCAAAACCTTTTAATACCATGGGCATGTTAACAGTGGAAATGTGGGGTTCATATAGGTTGTTGTGACAAGGGAGACCAGATTTATTTTAAAACCTTCGTTTGACAAGGCAGTCAGTTAAGATCAAATTATTATTTACAATAACGGCCTACCAAAAGGCAAAAGGCCTCCTGTGGGGACGGTGGCTGGGATAAAAAATATATATATGAAAGGCAAAAAAAACGGCACGACGAGAGACACCATAACACTACATAAAGAGAGACCTAAAACAACAACATAGCATGGCAGCAACATATGACAACAACATAGTAGCAACAAAACATGGTAGCATAACAAAACATGGTACAAACATTATTGGGTACAGACCACAGCACAAAGACAAGAAGGTAGAGACAACAATACATCACGTGAAGCAGCCACAACTTTCAGTAAGAGTGTCCATGATTGAGTCTTTGAATGAAGAGATGGTGATAAAACTGTACAGTCTGAGTGTTTGTTGCAGCTCGTTCCAGTCGCTAGCTGCAGCGAACTGAAAAGAGGAGCGACCCAGGGATGTGTGTGCTTTGGGAACCTTCAACAGAATGTGACTGGCAGAACGGGTGTTGTATGTGGAGGATGAGGGCTGCAGTAGGTATCTCAGATAGGCCTACAGGGGTTTTATAAACAAGCAACAACCAGTGGGTCTTGTGACGGGTATACAGAGATGACCAGTTTACAGAGGTATATAGAGTGCAGTGATGTGTCCTATAAGGACCATTGGTGGCAAGTCTGATGGCCGAATGGTAAAGAACATCTGGCTACTCGAGAGCACCCTCACCTGTCGATCTATAAATTATGTCTCCGTAATCTAGCATGGGTAGGATGGCCATCTGAATCAGGGTTAGTTTGGCGGCAGTGGTGAAAGAGGAGTGATTACGATAGAGGAAACCAAGTCTAGATTTAACTTTAGCCTGCAGCTTTGATATGTGCTGAGAGAAGAACAGTGTACCATCTTGCCATACTCCCAAGTATTTGTATTTTATTTTTTTTATTTTTTTATTTCACCTTTATTTAACCAGGTAGGCTAGTTGAGAACAAGTTCTCATTTGCAACTGTGACCTGGCCAAGATAAAGCATAGCAGTGTGAACAGACAACACAGAGTTACACATGGAGTAAACAATTAACAAGTCAATAACACAGTAGAAAAAAAAGGGGGGAGTCTATATACAATGTGTGCAAAAGGCATGAGGTAGGTGAATAATTACAATTTTGCAGATTAACACTGGAGTGATAAATGATCAGATGGTCATGTACAGGTAGAGATATTGGTGTGCAAAAGAGCAGAAAAGTAAATAAATAAAACAGTATGGGGATGAGGTAGGTGAAAATGGGTGGGCTATTTACCAATAGACTATGTACAGCTGCAGCGATCGGTTAGCTGCTCAGATAGCTGATGTTTGAAGTTGGTGAGGGAGATAAAAGTCTCCAACTTCAGCGATTTTTGCAATTCGTTCCAGTCACAGGCAGCAGAGTACTGGAACGAAAGGCGGCCGAATGAGGTGTTGGCTTTAGGGATGATCAATGCTGCTGGAGCGCGTGCTACGGATGGATGTTGCCATCGTGACCAGTGAACTGAGATAAGGCGGAGCTTTACCTAGCATGGACTTGTAGATGACCTGGAGCCAGTGGGTCTGGCGACGAATATGTAGCGAGGGCCAGCCGACTAGAGCATACAAGTCGCAGTGGTGGGTGGTATAAGGTGCTTTAGTGACAAAACGGATGGCACTGTGATAGACTGCATCCAGTTTGCTGAGTAGAGTGTTGGAAGCCATTTTGTAGATGACATCGCCGAAGTCGAGGATCGGTAGGATAGTCAGTTTTACTAGGGTAAGCTTGGCGACGTGAGTGAAGGAGGCTTTGTTGCGGAATAGAAAGCCGACTCTTGATTTGATTTTCGATTGGAGATGTTTGATATGAGTCTGGAAGGAGAGTTTGCAGTCTAGCCAGACACCTAGGTACTTATAGATGTCCACATATTCAAGGTCGGAACCATCCAGGGTGGTGATGCTAGTCGGGCATGCGGGTGCAGGCAGCGATCGGTTGAAAAGCATGCATTTGGTTTTACTAGCGTTTAAGAGCAGTTGGAGGCCACGGAAGGAGTGTTGTATGGCATTGAAGCTCGTTTGGAGGTTAGATAGCACAGTGTCCAATGACGGGCCGAAAGTATATAGAATGGTGTCGTCTGCGTAGAGGTGGATCAGGGAATCGCCCGCAGCAAGAGCAACATCATTGATATATACAGAGAAAAGAGTCGGCCCGAGAATTGAACCCTGTGGCACCCCATAGAGACTGCCAGAGGACCGGACAGCATGCCCTCCGATTTGACACACTGAACTCTGTCTGCAAAGTAATTGGTGAACCAGGCAAGGCAGTCATCCGAAAAACCGAGGCTACTGAGTCTGCCGATAAGAATATGGTGATTGACAGAGTCGAAGGCCTTGGCAAGGTCGATGAAGACGGCTGCACAGTACTGTCTTTTATCGATGGCGGTTATGATATCGTTTAGTACCTTGAGTGTGGCTGAGGTGCACCCGTGACCGGCTCGGAAACCAGATTGCACAGCGGAGAAGGTACGGTGGGATTCGAGATGGTCAGTGACCTGTTTGTTGACTTCGAAGACCTTAGATAGGCAGGGCAGGATGGATATAGGTCTGTAACAGTTTGGGTCCAGGGTGTCTCCCCTTTGAAGAGGGGATGACTGCGGCAGCTTTCAATCCTTGGGGATCTCGGACAATATGAAAGAGAGGTTGAACAGGCTGGTAATAGGGGTTGCGACAATGGCGGCGGATAGTTTCAGAAATAGAGGGTCCAGATTGTCAAGCCCAGCTGATTTGTACGGGTCCAGGTTTTGGAGCTCTTTCAGAACATCTGCTATCTGGATTTGGGTAAAGGAGAACCTGGAGAGGCTTGGGCGAGGAGCTGCGGGGCGGAGCTGTTGGCCGAGGTTGGAGAAGCCAGGCGGAAGGCATGGCCAGCCGTTGAGAAATGCTTATTGAAGTTTTCGATAATCATGGATTTATCGGTGGTGACCGTGTTACCTAGCCTCAGTGCAGTGGGCAGCTGGGAGGAGGTGCTCTTGTTCTCCATGGACTTCACAGTGTCCCAGAACTTTTTGGAGTTGGAGCTACAGGATGCAAACTTCTGCCTGAAGAAGCTGGCCTTAGCTTTCCTGACTGACTGCGTGTATTGGTTCCTGACTTCCCTGAACAGTTGCATATCACGGGGACTCTTCGATGCTATTGCAGTCCGCCACAGGATGTTTTGTGCTGGTCGAGGGCAGTCAGGTCTGGAGTGAACCAAGGGCTGTATCTGTTCTTGGTTCTGCATTTTTTGAACGGAGCATGCTTATCTAAAATGGAGAGGAAGTTGCTTTTAAAGAATGACCAGGCATCCTCAACTGACGGGATGAGGTCAATGTCCTTCCAGGATACCCGGGCCAGGTCGATTAGGAAGGCCTGCTCACAGAAGTGTTTTAGGGAGCGTTTGACAGTGATGAGGGGTGGTCGTTTGACTGCGGCTCCGTAGCGGATACAGGCAATGAGGCAGTGATCGCTGAGATCCTGGTTGAAGACAGCGGAGGTGTATTTGGAGGGCCAGTTGGTCAGGATGACGTCTATGAGGGTGCCCTTGTTTACAGAGTTAGGGTTGTACCTGGTGGGTTCCTTGATGATTTGTGTGAGATTGAGGGCATCTAGCTTAGATTGTAGGACTGCCGGGGTGTTAAGCATATCCCAGTTTTGGTCACCTAACAGAACAAACTCTGAAGCTAGATGGGGGGCGATCAATTCACAAATGGTGTCCAGGGCACAGCTGGGAGCTGAGGGGGGTCGGTAGCAGGCGGCAACAGTGAGAGACTTATTTCCGGGTACAGCGGAGGTAAGCCCAGGCCCCGGGTGATGATGAGAGAGGTTGTATCTCTGGACATGCTGGTTGTAATGGGTGAGGTCACCGCATGTGTGGGAGGTGGGACAAAGGAGTTATCAGGGGTATGAAGAGTGGAACTAGGGGGTCCATTGTGAACTAAAACAATGATAACTAACCTGGACAACAGTATACAAGGCATATTGACATTCGAGAGAGACATACAGCGAGGCATACAGTAATCACAGGTGTTGAATTGGGAAAGCTAGCTAAAACAGTAGGTTAGACAACAACAGCTAATCAGCTGGCACGACAACAGCAGGTAAAATGGCGTTGACTAGGCAACGGGGCCAACAGATAAAACAAACAAGCAGAATGGAGTACCGTGATTAATGGACAGTCCAGAGTGCATCAGCTATGTGGCCAAGAGATCAGTGTCCAGAGGGCAGCGGTGGATGGGGCAGGGAAGCTGGACTGGCGAGTGTTATCCAGGTTAAGAAAAACGAACAATGACTAAATAGCTTGTAGCTAGTTAGCTGGTTAGCTTCTGGAGGTTCTTGAGTGTGTTCTAAAAAAATTAAAAATAATAGCGATTCCGTATCACATTGGGTGAGGCAGGTTTCCGGAAGGTATAAACAAATTAAAAATCAAAAAGAGATAGAAAGTAAATATGGGTGTTTGGGATGCGGCGATGCAGACAGTTAGCAGGCCTGTGCTAGCAAGCTAACAGTTTGTAGATAGCTAGATAGCTAGATAGCTAGTTGTGAAGACCCAGCTGAAAAATGTTCCATTTGCGGTGGGAATCCGGGGAAGAAATCGGTGGATGAAAAAAATAAATAGGTCCGTTATGCTCTGGTTAGAGTCGCGTTGTTCGAACTGGCGAGAGCTTTCCGGGCTGAAGGTTAGCTGATGACCGGTTAGCTGAAGACCGCTAGCATGGCTAGTGGTTTGCTGGCTAGCTAGCTTCAGTTGAGCTTCAGTTGAGGGGTTCCGGTTCCGAAGTAAATATAAATATAAATACTTTAGGAAAGATGGCTACATTGGGTGAGGCGGGTTGCAGGAGAGTATTTGGAAGCTTAGGTTTAGCAAAAAGTTTTTAAAGAGATATGCGAAGAAAAATATGTAAAAAACGAAGGAGATATATACAGGGGCACGACAGGACTTACTGCTACGCCATCTTGGAAAGGTGACTACCTCAAGCTCTAAACCCTCAAAGGTGGTAATCACACTGGTGATTGCTGAGGGGCATTCTTCTTACCAAACCACATTACCTTTATTTTGGAGGTGTTCAGAACAAGGTTAAGGCCAGAGAAAGCTTGTTGGACACTAAGAAAGCTTTGTTGTGGAGCGTTTAACACCAAATTCGGGGGCAGCTGAGTGTAAGACTGTACCATCTGCACATAAATGGATAAGAGAGCTTACTACTGCCTGAGCTATGTTGTTGATGTAAATTGAGAAGTGCACGGGGCCTAGTATTGCGCCATGGGGTACTCCCTTGGTGACAGGTAGTGGCTGAGTCAGAAGATGTTCTGACTTTATACACTGCACACTTTGAGAGAGGTAGTTAGCAAACCATGCCAAAGACCCTCAGAGACAAATACTCCTTAGCCGACCCACAAGAACGGAATGGTCTACCGTATCAAATGCGTAGGCCAAGTCAATAAAAATAGCAGCACAACATTGCTTAGAATCAAGGGCAATGGAGACATCATTTAGGACTTTTAAGGTTGCAGTGACATATCCATAGTCTGAGCGGAGATTGCATAACAGAGAGAATACTATAGACATCAAGCCAGTCAATTGATTATTGACAAGTTTTTCCAACACTTTTGATAAACAGGGCAAAATAGAAATAGGCCTATAACAGTTAGGATCAGCTTGATCTCCCCCTTTAAATAAAGGACGAACCGTGGCTGCCTTCCAAGCAATGGGAACCTCCCCAGAGAGGAGAGACAGGTTAAAAAGGTCGGAGATAGGCTTGGCGATGATAGGGGCTGCAACCTTAGAAAAAATAATCTAAACCATCTGACCAAGATGTTTTTTTGGGGTCAAGTTTCAGGAGCTCCTCTAGCACCTCAGACTCAGTGACTGCCTGCAGGGAGAAACTTTGTAGCGGGGCAGGGGAAAAATAGGGATCGGCATCGGGGCTAGTCGCATTAGAAGGGGTGGGAGATGAGGGAATGTTAGATGGGCAATAAGACATGGCAAAGTCAAATAGGAATCCTTTGTTCACACATTTAGATATCAATCAAGTGCTTTTTATGAAAGAGGAGATATACACTGAGTATACTACATTTTAGGAACACCTGCTTTCCATGACATAGACTGAACAGGTGATAGCTATGATCCCTTATTCATGTTACTTTTTAAATCCACTTCAATTAGTGACGACGAACGGGAGGAGACCGGTTAAAGAAGAATTTTTAAGCCTTGAGACAATGTGTCAAGAACTGCAAAGCTGCTGGGTTTTTCACGCTCAACAGTTTCCCGTGTGTATCAAGAATGGTCCACCACCCAAAGGACATCCAGCCAACTTGACACAACTGTGGGAAGCATTGGAGTCAGAATGGGCCAGCAACACTCTGTGGAATGCTTTCGACACCTTGTAGAATCCATGACCCAACGAATTGAGGCTGTTCTGAGAGCAAAAGGGGGAGGTACAACTCAATGTTAGGAAGGTGTTCCTAATGTTTGGTATAGTCAGTGTATAATGTGTGTGTCCAATAATGTGATTGGTAATATAGTGCCAACATAAGTATGGAGTTAAGTTGTGGGCTATGGGGCGAGAGAGAGAGAGAGAGAGAGAGAGAGAGAGAGATAGGGAGTTCATTGCCGACATCACTGTAAACACATTCATGTCCAGCAGCATAAAGTCATTTGTTAGACTGGTTTAACTTACAGGCATTTTAAATGGTCTCTGTGCAGCCAGTGCTGCTTGGCAGGGCCGAGCTCGGGTTCAGCTTTTATGGAGAAATGGCCTCATGTCTGCTTTTCAGTAATAGGAGAATTCTCAGAGCATTCGCTCATTCTCTCCACAAAGCAAACCTGCTGTTGCATATTTACTTTAACCCAGGCCCTATATACACAAGAACATAATTGTCACAATTCAACGAATGAACACTTAACTTTATTTGCCAGTGACGTAATGTAAGAAGGGTCTTATCAAGCGTTTGTAGTCAGTAGAAACTAAAATATTTACTTATATTGTTTTTATCTGCTTGAGGAAAGGGATATTTTGTGCTTTTTCGGTTGGATTCCTACAAAGAAAGTCAAAATGAGAAATAATTGTCAGTGATTGTCATTTAACAACTCTGACTGAGACTAAACATGAACCAGTGTCAGCTCACTGCTTGAGGGGTTGTTAGGCTCCAAGCCCTCTGAAAGTATTACAACTCCCTCATCACTGTGTTCAACTCTGACTGAGACTAAACATGAACCAGTGTCAGCTCACTGCTTGAGGGGTTGTTAGGCTCCAAGCCCTCTGAAAGTATTACAACTCCCTCATCACTGTGTTCAACTCTGACTGAGACTAAACATGAACCAGTGTCAGCTCACTGCTTGAGGGGTTGTTAGGCTCCAAGCCCTCTGAAAGTATTACAACTCCCTCATCACTGTGTTCAACTCATGTTTCCTTTCTTGTGTTTCCCTTTGACCCCCAATAAGGAGAACTGGGTAACATCCATCGTTGTGCAACACTATTATACACAGTCTTACTTCGTCTTTGGAGCGGAAGGGAGGAGGGGAGTCACTCGGGAGAAAACCCCCAGGCGTTCGCTGTTGTCTTTTGTGCTTAAGGTGTTTCTAAACAAACAAGGGAACGTTTGGCTTAAAGTGGTCGATAAAAGTGCCAAGCTCCCCATTAACAGTAACAACTGCGGTTGTCTAACAGGGCTTTGTCTCAAGTGTGTACTTTTGAGGTGTGGATGTATGCAATTCAATACATGGTCTTTGAAACAGACAGTTATACCATATTATTCTACATGAGGCTACAGTGTCAAAGCATTGCTCTGGATACTGTTCTACCTGTAGATATTCATATGGAGAAAGATATTGATATGGAGAGATATGCAGAGACCATATCAGACAGTGATTGTGATACCATAGTGGCATCAGTTGTTAATGTCATTGGGTCAGGGGGCATTCAACAGAGCTGGCTTGTATCCAGCATGGCAGGAAGTTGTCTCTTTAGGCCACGTAGTTGAAGCTACCCAGTGCCCTAACAATCTATCAAAGTACGCCTCCGCAAACCATGGCAAAAATCCCCTATTGCATGATACCATATAATCTCTACTAAATGTTGATATGTGAACCCTGAAGAATGCACAAACACATATGAAAACGCTCGTCCACCCTAAAAAAATATTCCTCTCAGCAGCTCATGGGGACATGTAGTTGAAAGAGCTTGGGGGAGCTGATTGAGATAGACAGCTGTGGCTCGTTGCAGTAACTGATCACCCCTCCATCCGGTAAACACTCATCCTAAACCCCCCACCATGCAGCACTCATCCCAACTCTTCCGGATAGACAGCCTACTTCTCTATTACCCCTGGGGTGACAAAAAGACACAGGGATATGATTCAGACCAAGTTGGGAAGCAGCAACTTTTCTACTAAGTGACTAAGTTACATATTACCTTAACAGTGCCATGGAAGTGACACTGTTACTCAATTTCAGAACCAAACCAACTTGACAAAGACTACAATGGGGAAAGGCGATAACACACTCTCCTCTATACACACTCCCACTCCCATATCAGTGCACTACCCCCGGGCTAGCACTTTGACCCAACTGTTTTGTATTTTCCGAGTGCAACCACACACTCCAATGCTTTGGACAAGCTCCCCAACTCAATTCTCACCACCCCCAGTGAAAAATGTCAAACATATGCACACACCATCAAAGAGTCCTTTGAAATCAAATTGGTTCTGAATTGTAGTAAGTGAAGCCCATGAATAGCCAAAAGGTCAGCCTCCCCTACACACAAGTACATACGTATTACAGAACAAGGATTATCATGTGATAGATGTTATGTTTGATGAAAAGCCCTCAACAGCGTTGCCTCCCTTATAGTGCCCGCGAGTCAGAACAGAGTGAAACTGCTAAACTCTTTGTTATGTCAGTGGGTCAGACTCTCAAGGTAGAAATTACCCACTTTGCACAGACCTAGGATCAGTTTTCCCAAATTACATCTCAAACTGAACTCATTTGGAGCTAAATATAACATATGACTTGAGACCAGTGCTTAAGGCAACTTCTATGGACTCCAGGTCACATGGGTACACAGACGCCCCATTTGAAAGCCAGCCTTCAAGTTTCTGTCACAAAGACAGTCCTCCGTCCACACCCTAACATACCAGGGCATCAGAGTGTAGAATTAACAGGCACGTTCAGTCACCACTAACACCGTGTCAAAAGGACCTGTCAGCTAAATGCATTTTCCTCTAAGACAAACAGTCTCAGGGATTTCCGCCATAGACAGTCGCCTCAGGTGAGTGAATTCACCCTGAAATACAGCTCAAAATGGACTCAAAATAAGATGAACCTGTTTCAGTCTGAAATTTAACTTCAACTTTGTCTTGCTCTAATGGCAGTTATCAATCCTTCATTTCTTAAGCTCCAAAAGATACAGTGCAGAATACCACCAAATACCAAGTAGGCCGTCATTGTAAATAACCATTTGTTCTTAACTGACTTGCCTAGTTAAATGAAGGGTAAATAAAAAATGTATTAATACAATTCAACACCACTGACATTTAGAAGTCCTTAATCATGCTTTCAAGTGCAGAAGGTCACTAGTTTAGCAGAATGGGTGGATAAATCTCTATTGACAATGGGATAACCTTAATTGTGACTGAGTCATGTGTGCTATTCAGCTAACTTATGTCATGACGTTGGCCTGGGGGTAGGTTTATGACAGTCATAAATACCTCTTTCCCCCTTTTTCCTCTCTCTACCCTACTGATGTTACATTTGCAAAACCCTTGGTTAACATAGAGATTCTGGGAACATCAGAAGGTGGGGGGAAATGAACTATATTCTGGTAATCCGACCAATGGAACATATGCGGTGGTACTTAATGAATATGAGGTCAGTTCGGTTGTCATCTGAGACATTCTCATCGATGATAGGATGACAAACTCTACAGTGGAAAGTCTACACATCAGAGTTATCGGATTCACATGGAATTGTTGTTCAATTTAAATGTTTGAATATTAAATTATTCGTGATGGGATGAAATGTGATTTTAGCTTCTAAAATGTGAGATTTGGGTTTTCATAAGTTAGGGCTATGCTCAATCAGTGGCCAGCCCCTGTGAAGGGACAAGGGCTATAAAAATGTTCAATACGCCCTTCTCACCCTTCCTATATAAGCTCTTGACGACAATATAACCTCCTGTTCCGAGGACGTGAGGACGACGGTCCTATGTCAGAATGTTCATATAATAATAATAATAATAATAATAATGTTCATATAATAATTACAGAACGAAGCCAACATCAGCGTGAGCTTTGGTTGCGAATGGTATGAACTTCGAACTCTTATTCACTACAGAAGTGATACCTCCTAGCCGTTGAGTTAGCAACAGCAGATGCAAACGAGGGTTAGGAAGGAACAGACAGAGTATCCCGTCTATCAACCAATGACATTACTACAACGTATGCAATTGACAACCAGAGACATTCTTCAATTCATTCTTCTTCAAGGACTCGGTTGGGCAACACGGCCTCCCATCTACCACCAACCTACCGAAGCGCAGCTCAGAGTAAATATTTATTGCATTTTCCTTTTCCAAATGGGCGGTAATTTAGAATGCATAAGATACTGTATTTACGATAGCACAGCTTCGCCCTTTGTTCCTCAGTCTTCCCGCTCTTTCACTCAAACCCAACCTCTTTTCTTTTGTGTAACAAGCTACCATACGTATCTGTTCCGCCCGCTAGGGACGTTTTCCTTTATGACGTCATTTGTAATCAAGTTATGATTTAATTATGTGTATGTGTAATTCTGTGTGATTAGTTAGGTATTTAGTAAATAAATAATTAAACCCAATTTTGTATTGCTGATTCAACTTGTTAGCCAGGGTTCGTGCAGATAACTAAGAATTTACAACTTTCAGATGAGACTGAATTAGGATGACGAGTAATATTGACTGCTATTGATGTAAAATATTACTAGGTCTTTAAGAGTTTATTCGGAAGATAACAGCTCTATAAACATTCTTTCCGACTCTCTAGTTAATTACATTTACATGATTAGCTCAATCAGGTAATATTAATTATGGAGAAATTATTTTATAGAATAGCATGTCATCTCACTTAATCCGGGCATAACCAAAGACATGACACTTAATATGTAACCAATTTTCATCTTGACAGCTATAACATTTTCTGGTTCATATCAATCTGATGCTCAGCATTATCTTTCCAACCTTGTTTTTGAAGCATGATACTTCTGTGTAATCACTCTCACCCACTTCTCAAATATATAAATAGAAAATGTTTAAATGGAAGATGTATAAAAGGGTATAAACATGCAGGTGTGGCTTTAGGTGAGTAACCCAGATACAACACACCTTGGTTAAGTCACAAAACCAAAGGGATTAGCAGTGGGGTAAAGTACTTAAGTAAAAATACTTTAAAGTAGTACTTAAATTGTTGTTTTTGGGTGTCTGTACTTTACTTTGCTATTTATATTTTTGACAATATTTACTTTTGCTTTAAAGAAAAGTATGTACTTTTTACTCCATTCATTTTCCCTGACACCCAAAAGTACTCGTTACATTTTGAATGGACCAATTCGCAAACTTATCAAGAGAACATCTCAGGTCATCCCTACTGCCTCTGATCTGGCGGACTCACTAAGCATAAATACTTTGTTTTTAAATGAGGTCTGAGCGTTAGTGTGACTCTGCTAACCATTAAAAAAAAGTTAATTGTTCCATCTGGTTCACTTAATATAAGGAATTTTGGATTATTCATACTTTTACTTTTACTTTTGATACTTAAGTATATTTTAGCAACTACATTTACTTTTGATACTTAAGTATTTTTTTAAACAAATACTTTTAGACTTAGTAAAATACAAGTAGTATATTACTGGTTGACTTTCACTTGTACTTGAGTCATTTTCTATTAAGGTATCTTTACTTTTACTCAAGTATGAGAATTGAGTACTTTTTCCACCATTGGGGATTAGTTTGCCATCATCACAAGTGCCTAATGGGCAGTGCATGGCATGCTCATGGCCCTTGCTGTCTCCTCCCTGTTGCCTTTGTGCCAATGCCATTTTTCATACCAGTCACAACACCCCTGTCCTGGTTTATGTCTGGCCTCTTTACACACATGGCATTTTACTAGTGTTGTGTTATACAAGCGTATCGAGCATAAATCTATGGTGTTATGCAGAGGTTGCATTGTTTTTCCCCACATTTAGGTCATATCTAATGATTTTCAATATGTCTGGAAAATGTTTGTGGAATATGGGGAACGGAAAGGGGATACCTAGTCAGTTGCACAACTAAATGCATTCAAATGCGTTCCGGTAGGCTATTTTGGCGACTACAGTAAGTATTTTTAAACCTCTCTCTATTCGTTGGATGTGTCAATATGTAGTTCATAAATGCATAATCTATGAGCAGAATTACTGTTTTACCTTAATGCAAAAAGATGTTGAATTCAGACTGTCATTGTTTTACCACTATCCACTAAATGTTTTTAAACTATGGTGAGCGACATGATTCAACATGCCAATAAATCAGCTCAATATACTTTTAAAGTTTTTTCATATTGCCGGTGTACACTGGCTAATGACGACACAAAGAAGAGTAGGGCTAAAGGAGAGAAATGTACTGTACAGAAAACTTAGCAAACCAGGCATTTGTGGTGAGTGCATGGGGGCAGCCATCTTTTTGCTCCTCCGCTATTAGCCACGAAATCCCTAGTTTGAAAGTGGTGCATTTTGAGTTCTACAGGGCTGCTGGCCTCTGTTGACTCCAATGCATCCAACAGTTGTGTCAAGTTGACTGGATGTCCTTTGGGTGGTGGACCATTCTTGAAACACACGGGAAACTGTTGAGTGCTGCAGTTCTTGACACAAGAACTGGCACCCACTACCATACCCCGTTAAAAGGCACTTAAATATTTTGTCTTGCTGATTCACCTTCTGAATGGCACACATACACAATCCATGTCTCAATTGTCTGATAGCTTAAAAATCCTTCTTTAACCTGGTCAATCTATGTCTTGGAAAGAGTGTTCTTAATGTTTTGTATACTCAGTGTAAAATGAGTGACACAGCAGAGAGAGAGAGAGAGAGAGAGAGAGAGAGAGAGAGAGATGACGAACTGCACATTATCTGCACATATATGACATGTGAATTATTATGTGTTTTATGATTAATGGGTTTTTTTTTTGTGGTGGTTGATATATTTTTCCGTAAATCTGAAATGTAAAAGTGGAAATTACAAGCTTACGAAGACTTTTTAAACCTCAAGTTTAAAATGTCCTGCATGGCAGGAAAGTTCTACTGCAACAAGGTGATCAAATTAAGATCCTAAGATCAAACGGTATGTAGACCGTTTGATTTTTGAGGTGGGACAAAGTTTGGTACAGTATCACCAGCCAAAATGTACTACTACCAGAATGTACTAGTAATGCAGCCAAAAAAAGCATACAATACATGCTTTTTGAGGCAGAACATTATTAGATGCCTTATAGTTCAAATCTGTGTTTATTCCCCCAGTTTTCTGCCCATTTCTGGTGTGACAACCAGGTAGGCTACATGTTGCTCTTGAAGCAGTCCTTTAATTTCCTCTGTGAAAGCCTGTGGCTTTAGTGGTCTAAACCACTCACTCTGCTCAGGCTGATGTGGAGTTTTTCTTGGATGCCTGCATAGCTACGTCAAGAATTTCCCTTTCCCAGTCATTTGTAACGTTGTCCTGTGGTAGTGAGTGTGTAATCAACCAACCCTTATATGCTGAGATATTGAGGCCAGCAATGAGAGGAGCTATGATTTCTGTCGGCCCAAATGTCTGCCAAGACTGGCATAAATGCACACAAACAACTTCACAGATGGTTATCACACACACACACACACACACGCACACACACACACATATACAGTGGGGCAAAAAAGTATTTAGTCAGCCACCAATTGTGCAAGTTCTCCCACTTAAAAATATGAGAGAGGCCTGTAATTTTCATCATAGGTACACTTCAACTATGACAGACAAAATGTGAAGAAAAAAAATCCAGAAAATCACATTGTCAGATTTTTAATGAATTTATTTGCAAATTATGGTGGAAAATAAGTATTTGGTCAATAACAAAAGTTTATCTCAATACTTTGTTATATACCCTTTGTTGGCAATGACAGAGGTCAAACGTTTCCTGTAAGTCTTCACAAGGTTTTCACACACTGTTGCTGGTATTTTGGCCCATTCCTCCATGCAGATCTCCTCTAGAGCAGTGATGTTTTGGGGCTGTTGCTGAGCAACACAGACTTTCAACTCCCTCCAAAGATTTTCTATGGAGTTGAGATCTGGAGACTTGCTAGGCCACTCCAGGACCTTGAAATGTTTATTACGAAGCCACTCCTTCGTTGCCCGGCGGTGTGTTTGGGATCATTGTCATGCTGAAAGACCCAACCACGTTTCATCTTCAATGCCCTTGCTGATGGAAGTAGGTTTTCACTCAAAATCTCACGATACATGGCCCCATTCATTCTTTCCTTTACACGGATCAGTCGTCCTGGTCCCTTTGGAGAAAAACAGCCCCAAAGCATGATGTTTCCACCCCCATGCTTCACAGTAGGTATGGTGTTCTTTGGCTGCAACTCAGCATTCTTTGTCCTCCAAACACGACGAGTTGACTTTTTACCAAAAAGTTATATTTTGGTTTCATCTGACCATATGACATTCTCCCAATCTTCTTCTGGATCATCCAAATGCTCTCTAGCAAACTTCAGACGGGCCTGGACATGTACTGGCTTAAGCAGGAAGACATGTCTGGCACTGCAGGATTTGAGTCCCTGGCGGCGTAGTGTGTTACTGATGGTAGGCTTTGTTACTTTGGTCCCAGCCCTCTGCAGGTCATTCACTAGGTCCCCCTGTGTGGTTCTGGGATTTTTGCTCACCATTCTTGTGATCATTTTGACCCCACGGGGTGAGATCTTGCGTGGAGCCCCAGATCGAAGGAGATTATCAGTGGTCTTGTATGTCTTCCATTTCCTAATAATTGCTCCCACAGTTGATTTCTTCAAACCAAGCTGCTTACCTATTGCAGATTCAGTCTTCCCAGCCTGGTGCAGGTCTACAATTTTGTTTCTGGTGTCCTTTGACAGCTCTTTGGTCTTGGCCATAGTGGAGTTTGGAGTGTGACTGTTTAAGGTTGTGGACAGGTGTCTTTTATACTGATAACAAGTTCAAACAGGTGCCATTAATACAGGTAACGAGTGGAGGACAGAGGAGCCTCTTAAAGAAGAAGTTACAGGTCTGTGAGAGCCAGAAATCTTGCTTGTTTGTAGGTGACCAAATACTTATTTTCCACCATAATTTGCAAATAAATTCATAAAAAATCCTACAATGTGATTTTCTGGATTTGTTTTCAGATTTTGTCTGTCATAGTTGAAGTGTACCGATGATGAAAATTACAGGCCTCTCTCATCTTTTTAAGTGGGAGAACTTGCACAATTGGTGGCTGACTAAATACTTTTTTGCCCCACTGTACATACATCCATCTAGATCCACGTCATACTATTTTAGAGGCACGCAGACTGCAGACAAGTTATTTGTGAGAAGTGCTAAAAAAACTCCACCCCTTCGACTTAGTTTGCTCTTTCTGTCACATCACAGAGGCCCCGAAAAGGAATCTACATTTCCTTCAATATCTATAGGCTCAGATTGTCTTGACTAATGGTGTCTTGGCCTCAGCAGGTTCTTATATGGATGGTTCAGTGACAGTGGCGACACGTCATTCAGGGCAGGTGGGGCAGAGCCTGTTTTGAACCCCACATTTTTATTTAAACATGTGTTGGGGGGGCTTACCTGTTTTGCATGTTATTTTGGCATTAATATGTGACACATGTCAGTCTGCAAACAACATAAAAAAAAACAAATAAGCATTGAGTTAAGAAAGCCACATACAAACTTGGTCTCTTTTTTACTTTCTTGAGTAAAGGCAGCTCCAAAATGCAGGCGTTTCAGCCTAGCTCAGTGCTTTCTGTGGTGCTGGGCCAGAGGAAAATACGGAGCGTAGGGGTTGGTAATGTTCTCTAGTTACACCGTGATTGACTCAGAGTTCTGTCACTCATGAGGACAATCTACAAGGAGAGCTTGAACAGTCAAGTCCCTTGGGTGCTGCAATAGTTACATTAGAAGTGCCCATCCAAGAAGGCTCAAGGTCATTGGTCACAGATAAAATTACGTCAAATCAAATTATATCTACAGTAGTTGGACTTATCATGTCAACATCTTACTTTCAAAAGCTTAGCTAGCAGTCATCTTCATGAATCAAGTCGACAATATACTGGCAAAACCTTTTTAATCCTTGTCATATGAAGAGAAATGATGAATAGAAATGATAGATTAAACATATCAGTGCTCATCGGCCATTGAACATGGACATTACACAACAATTTGGAAATTGCAAATTCAACAATATATTGTTTGGAAGGAATCCGTGACAGTGGCTAACTGCAGCACTGCAAAGCAATCACTAGCCTGCTATTCAGTGGAGTGGCATTGTGGTCCTAAATCTGTGATTAAGTGTCTCTTTTCCATGTTTAAAATGATAAACATTCAACATTGGCCATGCTTTCAATGAAGCATGATTTGTGCCGCACTCAAAACAACTGTTAGCTGCAAAAATGTGACTTTAGTGAGTTCAAGACAACTTTGAATTCCAGAAAAAAGTTTGCTCCGACTGGGAAATACGTTTTGAACGGTATTACTCCAACTCGGTATTGTAAATTGGGAACTCGGGCCTCTTTCTAGAGCTACGACCTGGAGATCAATGACGTCATCATGATTCACAACTTTTTTCCCCCCGAGTTCCCAGTTGTCTTGAAAGCACCATAAATCCAGAGAATGCCAGACTTTGATGACAAAAGTGGCCCACGAAGAACCGCCCACCACCTTCCTGTTCAAGTGAGCACAGCACAACAAGGTGAGTCCAAAAATGTCTTGTATGCCGCTGCATAAATGATGTAATATGCCAGGGAGTGTCACGGCTTTCTTCTGTGGCCGAAGGAGAGGACCAAAACGCAGCGTGGTAAGTGTTCGTCATTTTAATGGAAAAAACGGAACACTACAAAACAACAAAGTGACAACCGTGAAGCTAATGAATAATCGTGCTGACACTAACACTACACATAGACAATCACCCACAACTCACAATTACAAAACAGGCTACCTAAATATGGTTCCCAATCAGAGACAGGTGTTAGTCGTGTGTGTGTGTGTGTGTGTGTGTGTGTGTGTGTGTGTGTGTGTGTGTGTGTGTGTGTGTGTGTGTGTGTGTGTGTGTGTGTGTGTGTGTGTGTGTGTGTGTGTGTGTGTGTGTGTGTGTGTGTGTGTGTGTGTGTGTTACTAACTGTGTATTTATTCCTTGTGTTATCTTTCTATTATTTATCTTGTTCCTCTCTGTGTTGTTAGGAAGGGCCCGTAAGTAAGCATTTCACTGTTAGTCTACACCTGTTTACCAAGCATGTGACAAATAACATGTGATTGATTTATTGTATATGTGTGTGTTTGTATACTTTAAGTAGATGTGGACGTGACAGTGTGTGCGCGTGCAATACTAGCTTTTATTGTTTGCATACTGTACAAATTTGTACATCTGTTCTGTTTCATTTTTGCTCTCGTGCGTGCGTTTATTCCATTGTAAGTAAGTATGTATTGTTAGTGTGTGTGTGAGTGTGTGTGTGTGTGTGTGTGTGTGTGTGTGTGTGTGTGTGTGTGTGTGTGTGTGTGTGTGTGTGAGAGAACACTGCCTCATAAACAGAGGAATGGGATAGTGATTTATAGGTGTCCTGAGTTACACAGTTCTCTTTGTGTACACAACACGGACCTTTAAATGAAGACTTGGCACAACCAACCTCCTGCCGTACTGCCTTAAGGCTTTAGTCTCTGTGTTCCTCTCTGGAATTCTACTTAGAAAACTCAACTGAGATTGAATTAGCAGGCTTTTGTTACAGATGTAGGAATTTAATTTGATCACCCTGTCGCAGGATAACTTTCCTGCAATGCAGGAAATGTAAAACTTGAAGTGTGTTTGAGGTCGGTGGCAATTTTTTTCTTGAGGCAAGCCAAAGTTGGTAGCCCGAAGTCTATGCCCCCTCATTGGTGATTGGTAAACAGTAGGGATTTTTCAATTAAGTGTTTGTTGTCATTCAGCGAGAGACAAATCGTTTTTATGCAAATATTTTCACTTGAGAAATACTGCAATATCACTGCAATAACATCTTAGTTGCACGACTAAGATCTCCTCAGCAAAAACGTCAAAATGAATGACAGATTTCTTTAGTTATCTTAGATTAGTAAGGATCCGACCCTTTTTTTCAATTTTCGCCTAAAATGACATACCCAAATCTAACTGCCTGTAGCTCAGGACATGAGGCAAGGATATGAATATTTTTGATACCATTTCAAAGGAAACACTTTGAAGTTTGTGGAAATGTTTGATTAATGTAGGAGAATATAACACATTAGATCTGGTAAAAGATAATACAAAGAAAAAAAAACGTGTTTTTTTTGTATCATCAACTTTGAAATGCAAGGGAAGGGCCATAATGTATTATTCCAGCCCAGGCGCAATTACGATGTTGTCCAATAGATGGCAGCAGTGGATGTGCAAAGTTTTAGACTGATCCAACGAACCATTGTATTTATGTTCCAAATTTTGTATCAAGACTGCCCAATTGGTTTATTAATACATTTTCAAGTTCATAACAAGTTCATAACTGTGCACTCTCCTCAAACAATAGCATGATATTCGTTCACTGTAATAGCTACTGTAAATTGGACAGTGCAGTTAGATTAACAACAATTTAAGCTTTCTGCCAATATCAGATATGTCTATGTCCTGGGAAATGTTCTTGTTACAACCTCATGCTAATCACATTAGCCTACGTTAGCGCAACCTTCCCGCGAGGGACCCAATGATCCTGTAGAGGCTAACCACATAGCCTCAGGGAAGGATTTGAGTTTACACCCACCCATCCACATAACCCAGAACCCACCTCCTCCCCAACTCTGAGAGGGTTAACGTTTATTTTTTGATATATTTTTTTTTATCTCTGACGCCAGTTTGGAAGATTGACAATTCAGAGGGAGATCAGTCTCTACGATCCTGAACTTGGCTCATAAATATCACTATTTTTGTAAGAGATATTTCATTCTAGACCACACAGCTAGGAGGAAAGACCTCAGGGATACAATCCTACAGATTTCTTAGCAGGTCAACCTTCCAGAAATGGGACTGTACGGTCCTCCTGATTGAGAGACTCAAGACCTCCAAAATACCTGAGTGGAGTACTCCTATATACCATACTTCCAAAGTCAGTATATCACTTTTAGAAGAGTGCATTTATTTCAAAATAACCATTACATTATCCTGAAAACAGAGAACAGGGGACTCTACTGAAGGTGGGATACTGGTGTATGTATGGAGGAGGGGTAGAGTTGCCTAAAGCCGTCCGCATGTTTCGGTTCGGCTGAAGCGAACAAGTGTTAAAAGGCCCCTTGAGGCCATAGCCAGTATACTTCCTCAAAATAATAAGAATTAGCTTGAGTTATTTAGCCTTGTTGAAAAATCCCCCATCTCCCCTCTGTGCTATGTCTGTGTTCCTGGTAAACCAGATTTAGAAGCTTTTAGGGAGCTGCAGAGGAGGCAGCATTGAACTACTGGTCCATTGTTCTTCAGTGAACCTGTGTGGCCCCTGTCTCCTCCCAGTAGTTTCTAACAGGTTAACTTCAATTTGTCATGTCTTCACACTGAGCTTAGCATGGTGGATGAGGAGCAGTCACGGAGATGAGTGTTTCCCCTAAGATTATTTGAAGCAACGGTGGGAAAGTTGGTGGCGGGGTAGTGGGCGGGGTAGTGAGCGAGGTAATAGGCGTGCCCAATGACAACATTTTCCCTGCAATTCTACACATTTTACCATAGCTTATGTCATCTTCTTATGCTCTCTGAGTAATTCAAGCATTTTAACAAAATCAATGGGGGCCCCATGCCATGACATTTGGGAGAAAAAAAATATATTCCTGACTGTCTGGTTTTTATTCTGGTGGTTGTGAGTTCTCAAAGATTATCTCATTTAAAAATATATAGCTCCATTATCTTTTCTACATAATGTATGTCTGGTTTAAGTCATTTAAGTTTACACTGGAAAACATTTTATCATCCCAAAGATTAGGCCACGGTTTATATCGGGAAAACACTGGACAACTATTGCTTTTGTACAGGAACAATGTAATCTAGTTTGGTTTAATTTTAATAATTTCCCATAGCGAACAAAACAAAAATATTCCTTTTAAATTAAGGAATTCAGAATGGCAGTTTTATGTAGGTTTTCCCTTCTGGTTTCTGAGAATCAAGGTCTCCCGTCATGTAAAGTATTCGGATAGCGTTCTGAACAACATCCAACTCTGTAGCATCAAACAGCTAGAATATACAAACGCCAACCCACAGCCCATCATTGTACAAACATCTTCGTCCTCCCCGCCTGCCCTCTTCCCGATCTGTTAAACGTGGTGAGCGAGTTATGTGAAGTCAAGACCTTGATTTGCTTCCAGACCATCGCTCAACTCCACACCAACAGCAAAGCAAGAAGACAGTGTCCTCAAGCTCCAATGATGTCTTCCCTTTTCGGACTGTTGAGAAACGTAATGTCTTTGATTCGTTGTTGTTTTTCCACCTCTGTCTGTCTCTCATTTCTTTCTTGTCTCAAAAGGGTCATCCGGACAGGGAACATCTCGTTAAAATCGACGCTCAGTTTACTAGCATCAACGTCATTCTCCTAAACTATTACCCATATTGCTTAGAAATGACATTGACATGCATTGTTAAAACAATAGAGTGTGCACCTATGAAATGCTCATTTTACTGGGGGGTTCATAAGAGTTCCACAAAACCAAACTAGAAGCCATAGCTCTTTCCTATAGTGTTATTGCAATGCAGCAGCACAGGTACTGTCAGGTGAGGGGTTGAAAGTTGAGAGTGAGTGTGTGTTTATTTTTTGCGCAATATGTGGTAGAAGACTGTTTTTGTGCGTCAATAAGAAAGATATTGAGTAACAATATGTTTCTAATTGAGCGATTAACAATGAGTGTGTGTGTCTGTGGGTGAGTGCGTGTGAGTGCAGGTTTGGGTGGAGTGCTGTATTTCCTAACCACCGATGACTGACACGTTGGTGTCGGTCAGCCGCCTGGGCACTGAGGTATGTCCAGTATGCGAACTCTCTTTTCTGAAAGTTTCTGCACACGACTCCCAAACACACACCCTTCTGTCTCTATATTCTCTGGAGCTGGGAACCCCCCCCCCAGAGTGTCACTGGGCCTGGTCTGGTCCTTACCTGGGTCAGGTCAACCCGTTCCCTGCAGTCGATCGCGTGTGAGAGGCCCAGCCATCTGGATCTCATCCATGTCCTCAGGGAACACCATGTGTTGTTCAAGGTGTTATTCACTGTGTTACTCATTCACTCACTCAGTTTACCTCGGGCCTAGCCGTACACTCTCCAGTACACACTTCGGCGTGACACTTTTTTCTGGGCAGGCCTTGCTTTGCCAACACTGGTAGAGTCACCCCTTGCCAATAGTCAACTTGGCTACGGAGACAAACAGAGAGAGAATACAGACCTGTGCCGTCCATTAGGCTGCCGGCGAATCGTCAGACAGCCTCAACAGAGCACTTCAAGTTGAATATCAACAACACAGGTTACATAATGCCTTCAATAACAAAACTCTTCACCCCAAATACAATCATGCCCGACAAGCTGAAACATCAAACAGCTGCAGCACAGTACAGTACTACATCCCTCAGCGGGCTAAGCTCAAACAATGACAATATTGTCTTTCTCCACAGCAGTATTCCTATGAAAACACTGGCCCTCGTCTCTTGTACTCTCTTCAGCCCCCAAGCGACAATAGCAACCGTCTGGGTTTAGTCCTGGTGGTCAAAACATTTCAGCATGACGGAAGGGCCCACTGTACTGTCTGTGCATACCTGTCCTGGTCTGGCCCTCTAGCAGACTGACTTGGTTGACAGAGCCTCATCACTGCGGAGAATAAGGCAATGTCCCCTTTTTTTTATTTCACTGGAGGGAAGGAGGTTCTTAGGATATCCATCCCAGTGTATTATAGGCCTAACTGCTGCGGGGTTTATCTAGGTGTAATATTGACTTTGGTATGATCTTCAAAGTTGTTGTAATAGTTACCTTTATTTGACCAGGATTGAACACTATCATTTACAATGAAGGCCCTAGGAGCAGGGAATGTAAACCAGTTCACCTGGCAGAACCATGCACTCTCCTCCAACCTGTTCCAAGGTGTCCAATGTCTCCACTCTAAAGCCATCAGGTTTACACCTGGATCACGCTGTTAAGGCTTACTAGGATTTTGGGGCCCATAAGCCTCTTGTTCAGAAGCTTCCTGAGGTGTTTCTAGGACAGATTTAGATCATGTCTCCCTTGTCTTTGCATGCCTTCTCCAGACTGACACCTCTTGTAAGTGCGGGACAGAGAATGTAAACAAGGGAGTAGGAAAAAAGACCCCGTATAGGAACAATAGAACACCCTTAGAAAGAAAGGGTTCCAAAAGGGGGCTGTCTCCATAGGATAACCCTTTTTTGGTTACATGTAGAACCCGGCGTGAAAAGGGTTCTTCCTGGAAACAAAAAGGGTTCTCCAATGGGGACAGCCAAATCATTATTTTAGGTTCTAGAAAGCACTTATTTTTCTAAGATTGTAGATGAGAGATCACATAGCTTCAAAATAAATTAAAATAGCTAAACTATCAATATAAATTACATTTATCTATCCAAATGTTCCTACATAAATAAAACAATAATCTCTGTGAGTTTAAAATGTCAGAGGCAGGCAGTCAACCAGAACAGTGAAATCAAGCTGTTTGTGAGAAGAGTCAATTTAACTGAGCCAAAGGGCAAAATGAAATGGAAACATTCCACTGCAATAATCGTGAAGCCCTCATCCGTCTAGTAACAATGACCACTAAGACATTAACAATAATACATTATCCAGTGGGGGTAAAGTGGGGGGTATTTTCAGAGGGCCCTAAAGTATTACCATAAAAACACAGGACTGGATGTGGAGGATGCACATTTCTCTGCTAACATAATGCTTCGTAAGCTATTATTTTTCATTCAAGGGTCATTACATGAAGTCATGGTTGTAAGGTTTTATTATCTTTCATTTTAAAGAGGGAATTGTTTCCTCTCCGTTTTCCACTAACTGAAAAAAAAATGCTTTCCAAAGTGGAACCTTGGCAACAGTATCCTGAGCTGTTTACGTGTAAAAAAAAAAAAATATATATATATATATAAAAATCTGCACAAAAAAAATACATTTGAGATGACCAACCCATGTCAGCTGCCTAAAGCTAAACAGAAGGCTCTCGGGAACAGCAGTTAGATCAACCCCTAGTTAGACCTGCCAGCTGCCTAAAGCTAAACAGAAGGCCCTCGGAACAGCAGTTATTGTATTCCAACAAGTAATCTATATCAAGCCTTTTATTTACTGCAAGTTGTAACCCATACTTCTGAGGGAACACCAGTTTATATTGTGCTACATCAGTAAAACACAACTACACTCAATTTAGGGATGATCGCCTGGTATGGATAACATGCAACACTGTACGACACACACCCAACTCCACTTGAGTTTACAGTTCAGTGGTATGCTGATCCACTGGGCTTTGGATACATACAGTGAGGGAAAAAAGTATTTGATCCCCTGCTGATTTTGTACGTTTGACCACTGACAAAGAAATGATCAGTCTATCATTTTAATGGTAGGTGTATTTGAACAGTGAGAGACAGAATAACAACAAAAAAATCCAGAAAACGCATGTCAAAAATGTTATAAATTGATTTGCATTTTAATGAGGGAAAAGGTATTTCACCCCCTCTCAACCAGAAAGATTTCCGGCTCCCAGGTGTCTTTTATACAGGTAACGAGCCGAGATTAGGAGCACACTCTTAAAGGGAGTTCTCCTAATCTCAGTTTGTTACCTGTATAAAAGACACCTGTCCACAGAAGCAATCAATCAGATTCCAAAACCTCCACCATGGCCAAGACTCTCTAAGGATGTCAGGGACAAGATTGTTGACCTACACAAGGCCAAGCAGCTTGGTGAGAAGGTGACAACAGTTGGTGCGATTATTCGCAAATGGAAGAAACACAAAAGAACTGTCAATCTCCTCGGCCTGGGACTCCATGCAAGATCTCACCTCGTGGAGTTGCAATGATCATGATGAGGAATCAGCCCAGAACTACATGGGAGGATCTTGTCAATGATCTCAAGGCAGCTGGGACCATAGTCACCAAGAAAACAATTGGTAACACACTACGCCGTGAAGGACTGAAATCCTGCAGCGCCCGCAATGTCCCCCTTCTCAAGAAAGCACATATACATGCCCGTCTGCAGTTTGCCAATGAACATCTGAATGATTCAGAGGACAACTGGGTGAAAGTGTTGTAGTCAGATGAAACCAAAATGGAGCTCTTTGGCATCAACTCAACTCGCTGTGTTTGGTGGAGGAGGAATGCTGCCTATGACCCCAAGAACACCATCCCCACCGTCAAACATGGATGTGGAAACATTATGCTGTGGGGGTGCTCCATCATGCCTACCATTACAATTATAGACTGATCATTTCTTTGTCAGTGGGCAAACGTACAAAATCAGCAGGGGATCAAATACTTTTTTCCCTCACTGTACAGGGAAAACTCCCCTTCTCATTATGGTTAATCAGACACAATATTTCAGCATGAGAACCCGAGGGCAGGTTGGTTTAACCCTCAAGCAGTGACAAAACACTTGGGAAAGACGTCAAGATTTTGTTGAATTGATTAGAGATTGATTGCTTGTGTGTCAGTGGCACGGTGGGGTGAGGTAGGGTTAAACTCCCAAAGCAGGTCAGAACATGCTTCCGATGTGGTCGGGCAGGGGCAACACTGGACCGGTAGGGATACAGTGTCAAATGTGTGATAATCTTGAAATTGCAGTCAACTTGTCATTTCTGATAATACTGTTGTTTTTGATCCTCTGTGGTCATTTTAAAGGCTGAATTGAGGCAAGATGACCCCATTTCTCCTAAAAGCTGATGTCAGGGGTTTGTTTATCTGGTCTGTGCTGTGTCGTTGGTTGCCAGGGTCCTATGACAATGTAGAGAGGAGCTACCACGTGTGGCAGAGCCATGCGAGCCAGCAGCAACACCTGCATGGCATGTTGTCTGTCAACAGCGAGACATGGCACTCTGTTTTTCCTGCTGTGTATTCTGAGAAAAGTTAAGCACCACGTAGGTGATTTTCGGAGAAATCCAAATGCCCCTGCTTGGACATAAACAACTAATTAAGAACGTCTAAGTGAAAGAAATCATATTATTTAAGTCTTTAATGTCACAACGGGGTGTTAGGAAAATCCCCACAGAGAAAAGAGTTGATGTGTAAGATTATTATTCCTTGTTCGTGGGCTTGTACTTGTAATCACGTTCCCTCCCAATTAGCAGTTGTACATTGGACTAACAAATATCACACCACCAGTTACAGTAGATATCAAATATCACACAAGTTACAGTAGATATCAAATACCACCAGTTACAGTAGATATCACCAGTTACAGTAGATATCAAATACCATCAGTTACAGTAGATATCAAATATCACACAAGTTACAGTAGATATCAAATACCACCAGTTACAGTAGATATCACCAGTTACAGTAGATATCAAATACCACCAGTTACAGTAGATACCACCAGTTACAGTAGATATCAAATACCACCAGTTACAGTAGATATCAAATACCACCAGTTACAGTATCAAATACCACCAGTTACAGTAGATATCAAATACCACCAGTTACAATATATGTCAAATACCACCAGTTACAGTAGATATCAAATACCAGCAGTTACAGTGGATATCAAATACCACCAGTTACAGTAGATATCAAATACCACCAGTTACAGTAGATATCACCAGTTACAGTAGATATCAAATACCAGCAGTTACAGTAGATATCAAATACCACCAGTTACAGTAGATGTCAAATACCACCAGTTACAGTAGATACCAGCAGTTACAGTAGATATCAAATACCACCAGTTACAGTAGATATCAAATACCACCAGTTACAGTAGATATCAAATACCACCAGTTACAGTAGATATCAAATACCACCAGTTACAATATATGTCAAATACCACCAGTTACAGTAGATATCAAATACCAGCAGTTACAGTGGATATCAAATACCACCAGTTACAGTAGATATCAAATACCACCAGTTACAGTAGATATCACCAGTTACAGTAGATATCAAATACCAGCAGTTACAGTAGATATCAAATACCACCAGTTACAGTAGATGTCAAATACCACCAGTTACAGTAGATATCAAAATACCACCAGTTACAATATATGTCAAATACCACCAGTTACAATATTTGTCAAATACCACCAGTTACAGTAGATATCAAATACCACCAGTTACAGTAGATATCAAATACCATCAGTTACAGTAGATATCAAATACCATCAGTTACAGTAGATATCAAATACCACCAGTTACAGTAGATATCAAACACCACCAGTTACAGTAGATATCCAATACCACCAGTTACAGTAGATATCCAATACCACCAGTTACAGTAGATATCAAACACCACCAGTTACAGTAGATATCCAATACCACCAGTTACACTAGATATCCAATACCACCAGTTACAGTAGATTTCACCAGTTACAGTAGATATGAAATACCACCAGTTACAGTAGATTTCACCAGTTACAGTAGATATGAAATACCACCAGTTACAGTAGATATGAAATACCACCAGTTACAGTAGATTTCACCAGTTACAGTAGATATCACCAGTTACAGTAGATATCAAATACCACCAGTTACAGTAGATATAACCAGTTACAGTAGATATCAAATATTACCAGTTACAGTAGATATCACCAGTTACAGTAGATATCAAATACCACCAGTTACAGTAGATATAACCAGTTACAGTAGATATCAAATATTACCAGTTACAGTAGATATCACCAGTTACAGTAGATATCAAATACCACCAGTTACAGTAGATATAACCAGTTACAGTAGATATCAAATATTACCAGTTACAGTAGATATCACCAGTTACAGTAGATATCAAATACCACCAGTTACAGTAGATATCAAATACCACCATTTACAGTAGATATGACCAGTTACAGTAGATATCACCAGTTACAGTAGATATCAAATACCACCAGTTACAGTAGATATGACCAGTTACAGTAGATATCACCAGTTACTGCAGATATCAAATACCACCAGTTACAGTAGATATTACCAGTTACAGTAGATATCACCAGTTACAGTCGATATCAAATACCACCAGTTACAGTAGATATCAAATACCACCAGTTACAGTAGATATGACCAGTTACAGTAGATATCAAATACCACCAGTTACAGTAGATATCAAATACCATCAGTTACAGTAGATATCACCAGTTACAGTAGATATCAAATACCACCAGTTACAGTAGATATGACCAGTTACAGTAGATATCAAATACCACCAGTTACAGTAGATATCAAATACCATCAGTTACAGTAGATATCAAATACCATCAGTTACAGTAGATATCACCAGTTACAGTAGATATCAAATACCACCAGTTACAGTAGATATCAAATACCACCAGTTACGGTAGATATCACCAGTTACTGCAGATATCAAATACCACCATTTACAGTAGATATGACCAGTTACAGTAGATATGACCAGTTACAGTAGATATCACCAGTTACAGTAGATATCAAATACCACCAGTTACAGTAGATATCAAATACTACCAGTTACAGTAGATATGACCAGTTACAGTAGATATAACCAGTTACAGTAGATATCAAATACCACCAGTTACAGTAGATATCAAATACCACCAGTTACAGTAGATATCACCAGTTACTGCAGATATCAAATACCACCATTTACAGTAGATATGACCAGTTACAGTAGATATCACCAGTTACAGTAGATATCAAATACCACCAGTTACAGTAGATATCAAATACCACCAGTTACAGTAGATATCAAATACCACCAGTTACAGTAGATATCACCAGTTACAGTAGATATCAAATACCACCATTTACAGTAGATATGACCAGTTACAGTAGATATAACCAGTTACAGTAGATATCAAATACCACCAGTTACAGTAGATATCAAATACCACCAGTTACAGTAGATATCACCAGTTACTGCAGATATCAAATACCACCATTTACAGTAGATATGACCAGTTACAGTAGATATCACCAGTTACAGTAGATATCAAATACCACCAGTTACAGTAGATATCACCAGTTACTGCAGATATCAAATACCACCATTTACAGTAGATATGACCAGTTACAGTAGATATCACCAGTTGCAGTAGATATCAAATACCACCAGTTACAGTAGATATCAAGTTATGCATTGAACTGTATGTACAGTCGTGACCAAAAGTTTTGAGTATGACACAAATATTAATTTCCAGAAAGGTTGCTGCTTCAGTGTCTAGGTGCTTTTGTCAGATGTTATTATGGAATACTGCAGTATAATTACAAGCATTTCATAAGTGTCAAAGGCTTTAATTGACAATTACATGAAGTCGATGCAAACAGTCAATATTTGCAGTGTTGACCCTTCTTTTTCAAGACCTCTGCAATCCGCCCTGGCATGCTGTCAATTAACTTCTGGGCCACATCCAGATTAATGGCAGCCCATTATTGCATAATCCATGAGGATTGACCACAAGTTCTCAATGGGATTAAGGCCTGGGAAGTTTCCTGGCCATGGACCCAAAATATCGATGTTTTGTTCCCAGAGCCACTTAGTTATCACTTTTGCCTTATGGCAAGGTGCTCCATCATGCTGGAAAATGCATTATTCATCACCAAACTGTTCCTGGATGGTTGGGAGAAGTTGCTCTCAGAGGATGTGTTGGTACCATTCTTTATTCATGGCTGTGTTCTTAGGCAAAATTGTGAGTGAGCTGAGAAGCAACCCGACACATGAATGGTCTCAGGATGCTTTACTGTTGGCATGACACAGAACTGATGGTAGCGCTCACCGTGTCTTCTCCAGACAAGCTTTTTTCCAGATGCCCAAAACAATCGGAAAGGGGATTCATCAGAGAAAATTACTTTACCCTAGTCCTCAGCAGTCCAATCCCTGTACCTTTTGCAGAATATCAGCCTGTCCCTGATATCAGTCTGTATCAGTCTGTCCCTGATGTTTTTCCTGGATAGAAGTGGCTTCTTTGCTGCCCTTCTTGACACCAGGCCATCCTCCAAAAGTCTTCGCCTCACTGTGCGTGCAGATGCACTCACACCTGCCTGCTGCCATTCCTGAGCAAGCTCTGTACTGGTGGTGCCCCGATCCCGCAGCTGAATCAACTTTAGGAGACGGTCCTGGCGCTTGCTGGACTTTCTTGGGTGCCCTGAAGCCTTCTTCACAACAATTGAACCGCTCTCCTTGAAGTTCTTGATGATCCGATAAATGGTTGATTTAGGTGCAATCTTACTGGCAGCAATATCCTTGCCTGTGAAGCCCTTTTTGTAATAAAGCAATAATGACAGCACATGTTTCCATGTAAATAACCATGGTTGACAGAGGAAGAACAATGATTCCAGCCTTGTCCTCGTCAACACTCACACCTGTGTTAACGAGAAAATCACTGACATGATGTCAGCTGGTCCTTTTGTGGCAGGGCTGAAATGCAGTGGAAATGTTTTTGGGGGATTCAATTCATTTGCATGGCAAATAGGTGCAAATAGGTATTGCAATTCATCTGATCACTCTTCATAACATTCTGGAGTATATGAAAATTGCCATCATACAAACTGAGGCAGCGGGCTTTGTGAAAATTAATATTTGTGTCATTCTCAAAAGTTTTGGCCACAACTGTACACTATATAGTGATGTCAGACACACAGGCAATCACTGTTCTTTGTTGTGTGGACAACCTTCGCATTATCGACTGTGGCTCAGGATGCAGAGAAAGGGAGAGAGATTGAGATTGAGAGAGGGAGAGAGATTGAGATAGAGAGAGAGAACAAGACATGGCAAGGACATGGCCACCCTATCAGATGATAAGATAAAGACCCCTAAAGGCGTGAGGTTTGGGATCAGTACATAGAGAGAGAACAAACAGTAGCCCTCCAGTTCATACCCTATCTGAGTATCACTTAGTTCATTCTGAATCAATGCTGAACTGTCTAATCTGTCCTTTCGGCTTTCATTAAACAATTTGTGCTGTGCTACCAAAAAAACAGTTCCTGACGGTTGCTATCGATATCCAGTCCTGATGGACATTAAAGACAAGGTGACGCATCACATTCCAGAATGGTTCCTTAAATGTTCCAGGGACATTGACAGAACTGTTTGTTCCTGAAAACCGGTTGGTAGACATAGATGTGACTGTTAGTGAGCTCATGTTTCGTCCTCAATGCACCTTTTGTCCAGCTGGGAATGCCTTGTAACTCATACATGACTTTCTTGTTATGTTGTTGTTGTGTGAGTGTTAAGGGTTGCAATATGGCCAACCAGCACACTGAATGAGGCTACAGAAAGAGGATGTGAATCAAAATGAGGCCCCATTTCAACATGACAAACTGTGTAGTGTTAACCCATGTCAACAAAACGCTAAAGATTGACTAGGCCCACTACTTGGAAGTGATATACGACGGGATTTGGGCTCATAAAAAGTAGTATATCGCTTCTGATACTCCCCTTATTCGCCAGTGCTGAACTTCTCTCTGTCTTTCTCCCGGGCCCTAAGCCCTAAACCTCCATCTGCAGCCATGGGCCCTAGCAACACCTGGTGGATGCATTACTCTCCCTTTCTCAGACAAAACAAGGCCCTCTCGCAGCGAGCTGCACAGGAAGCCCTGATTAAAGCACTTCCTGTCTGACTGCCTGCCAGGAGCGAGGTGGCGGTATTATTTTACTCCCTGCTGCACCGAGCGAGGTCGCCTGATTACCCCTTGATGAAGTTTATTACCGAAATATGAGAAGCCGCTGTCGACCGCAGAGCTCTGTTAATCAAGGAATACAGGGAAGGTTGTGTACAACGAGGGAAAGGGGGACTAGGGGAGGAGTGCAGGGAAACGGGTGGGAGGTGAAATTGGTTCTCTATGTTACTTAACTCCCTACAGCTGAGGGTTTTTGGGTGTACATTGAGATAAACTGGACCCATATAGGAAAATTTGACTTTTACTTGACTTGGGTTTTGCACTTTATTTATCTTTGGTTAAACCTGATATGAGGGTGAGGTCTTCGTATGTTAGTTGGCGAATGCACTTTATCATTTGAATACGGTTGCCTAAAGTTTGTCCCCTTCTCATGTCCACATTAGTCACAATTAGGTTTTAATGGGACGGTCGTGTCTCCAGTCGGCTCATTAGTTATAGCAGCTTATGGAATTGTTGTGTAACAGCGGTGTCAATCTTTTATTGAACTGCTGTTTCCTTGCAAGTATGCGGAGGGGGGGGTAGGATGATGTTGAGACTGTTTGTCACTGTCTGGGCGACTGGCGGGGGATAGGATGAGACTGCAAAAGTCTGGATTTGTATTCCTCTGGCTCTCTCTCTCTAAACACTGTGATTCATCGGAGGGGGACATCAGTATACTCCCTCTGAGAGTCTACTAAACAGGAAGCTGTGTCTCTATCTGTGTCTATCAGCAGCCTGTCTGCTTCAGTCACGTGTGCTGCGTATCAGTTTCTGTGTGACCCTATCATCCTATATAATAATAGGTATCATGAGGTAATTAATACTCCACAGATGGCATACATCATACACATTGTGGATTTGGTTTAACTAGACGGATGGGGAAAAACACCAATGTGGCCAGTGTCTTTATACAGTAACAAACATATTGCTGCAATGTATTAGTTAGATTCACATTTTTGGGAAAATTGTATTTTGTCATTGAGTTATCACATAATATACGTACATTTTTCATTTTCTAAATTCATTCAGCCAGTTCATTTTCTTAAGTATTTGACTTGTTTCCATCATTGCCTTGTGGAGGAGGGTCACTGTGTGATTAGTCTGTGTAGTAGTTAGTATGTTAGTATGTGGAATAGTTAGTATGGGTAGTAGTTAGTCTGGGTAGTTAGTCTGGGTAGTAGTTAGTTTGGGTAGTAGTTAGTCTGTGTAGTATTTAGTATGGGTAGTAGTTAGTCTGGGTAGTAGTTAGTCTGGGTAGTAGTTAGTTATTTTTTGTAGTAGTTAGTATGGGTAGTTAGTTATTTTTTGTAGTAGTTAGTATGGGTAGTAGTTAGTCTGGGCAGTAGTTAGTATGAGTAGTAGTTGCTATGTGTAGTAGTTAGTTTGGGTATAGATGTACTTTCACTCATTAAGTCTGAGTTATATGAGAGGGTCACCAGTATTTCCTTTACTCACCAGTACTCCCTCTACTGAGGAGGTCTGCTGTCTACAGACCAGGAAGCTCTGTCTGTGTCTCTGTGTCCACCAACCTCTGTCAGCCTTGCTCAAGGGGCGTGTGTGTGTGTGTGTGTGTGTGTGTGTGTGTGTGTGTGTGTGTGTGTGTGTGTGTGTGTGTGTGTGTGTGTGTGTGTGCGAGCGAGCGAGCTGTGGTAACACGAGGGAAATCATTACTCCCCTGGAGTGATGGGCTGTACTCTACACCACCTTGTCTAACTCTCTCTCTACGACTTATTCCATAATTAGCCTCTATAGCAGCAGGGAGGAATGGTGAGGCGGGTGACTGCGAGAAAACACGGCCAACCTAAATGTTGACTTCATTTTGTCTGTGTGTCTGTTCCCTCAGAAAGAACACCACTGCCTGTGTGTCAATGAGCCCACAACCTTTCATACATGATTATTATTAGTGTTATTTACTGATGGTATTACTCCATCTGTGGTTAGACAATGGATTCTCCCCAAGAGCACTGCTGCGTACTGTTCTAACCTCATAGTCAGATTGGCTCAGCAGGTTGCCAGATTGGCCTTCTGTTTAGCATGTTGACGTTTACTGTCCTCGAGGCAGAACTGAGCGATTTCCGCGAGATGGGCCAGCAGCAAAGTAAAAAAATTCTATATTGTAAAAATTCATGAAAATAAAAATGAGCTTTTTGGTCTTAATTTCAGGTTAGGGTTAGGCATTGGGGTTAGCAGTGTGGTTTAAAATCTGATTTTCTGCAGATCTGCCTCAGGGAAAGATTGATAACAATAAATGCCAATCCGCATCTGTTTAGTCCATTTCAATATGCCCTGCGGAGAGAGAGCTAGAGAGAGAGCTAGAGAGAGAGAGAGAGAGAGAGAGAGAGCTAGAGAGAGAGAGCTAGAGAGCTAGAGAGAGAGAGCTAGAGAGAGAGAGAGAGAGAGAGAGAGAGAGAGCTAGAGAGAGAGAGAGAGCTAGAGAGAGAGAGAGAGAGAGAGAGACAGAGAGCTAGAGAGAGAGAGAGAGAGAGAGAGAGAGAGAGGCTAGAGAGAGAGAGAGATAGAGAGAGAGCTAGAGAGAGAGAGAGAGAGCTAGAGAGAGAGAG